>NC_091347.1:28031566-28091566 GCF_038502225.1 Cherax quadricarinatus
AGTAACCCTTCCTCCTGTATAAATTACTAAATGTAAAAAAGAGAAACTTTGTTTCTTCTTTTCTGGTTCTGTCTCGGTGAGAGATGGTTGTTGTATGTAAAAAAAGAAATTTATAGATAATACAGATTTTTCCTGATTTATCATCTTTATATAATTTTGTTTTTTTTTGGGGAAAATGGGTTTTCAGTTAATTTATAATATATAAAGAGACCTAGTCCCTGGCCCTCCTCCAACCATGGTAGACACAGGCCCTGGGGAAACAGCCTTGCCTTCTTCCCTCTGAATTAACCCATTAACAGGATATAAATGCAGGGCAGGGAATTACTCCCCATCCTTGCCAATTTATATTAAGGTCAGCTTTAATGTACAGTATTAGGTCTGTCGAAAATGATGTGTATAGTTATGGGCTTTCCTAATTGTACAAAAAGGGTCGACTCCATTTCGTAACATTCATATTCTTTCTGGAAAATATATTTATCATTAATATTGTTATTGTCATTGAAAAAGTATTGCTATGAACTTATACCGGTTGTGGTTCTCTCTGACTCTGTGGTAGATGTGGAGGTTATAGGTTGTGGCTTTCTGAGAGCTCGAAGCCCAAAGAGAGGTCTACCAGAGGAGTCCTTAGGCTCATATTCTTCTGTTTTTGGTTCTTCTTCTGGTTCTGAGTGCGGTTGTGGCTCCTCCTGAGGTCTTGGCTCCTGGCTAGTAGGCTCCGTCTGCTCATCCCTGGGAGTGCTCACACCTGTAATGGATAATTTTCTTGAGTCACCTCATTCTCAAAAAAACTTTTATATCTTTACTGTATGTAATTAGCATTTAGCATGTAAGTTGGATTTAATTTAAAGACAGTGGTAGCAGAAAAATCTTCTATTATAAGGCCTTCTTAGGTCTTGGCTTCATCAAGTATATAAGGAATTGAAAGTACAATGCACCATCTTATAAGGAATACGAGCACCTAAGATCACGTCACCCTCCAGGTATACTCCAGGTATATACACATCAATTATCCTTCATTTGAGACAACAGAAATTATTTCTATCGTGAAGTATAATTATCTCTTAACCTTATTGTAATAATCATGTGGATAAGCAAGGTATGTAAATAATTACATGTGGTGGGTGGTGAGCGTCTCTTCAGAGCTCTAAGACCAAAGAGTGGCAAGCCGTTCTCATCTGTTGGTCCAACACCATAAGCGCTGACAATCTTGTCCACATCTGACTGTTCTGTAGTGGGTTTGGATGGAGTGCGGCTTTGTCCCTTCTGATACCTAAGAGGTTCTGAATATGGCTCGTCAGATGGTGCTGAGTAAGCCAGAATAAAACATGTCAATAAGAGAAACATTCCTAATAACAACATATTTATAAATTCGTTCTTCAGATGTGACAATGAAAGTGGTGTAACAGTATTAAAGTAAGAAAAGTTAAAGCATTAGTTTTATATATCTGTAACACCTTGCATACGTAGTAATAAATTTTTTATTAAACACCATATAGTTTATTCCCTCTATACCGAGTAAAATATACAGGTACAGAATATTTCTTCTGTAACATCATGAAGCAGGTATAAAGTGAAGGGAAATGTACACTTATGGAGAGACACAGATAAAAATATTTCTCACCAGTTTTGGTGGGTTGAGTCTGTGTCTTCCCAGGCTTGCTGGGCTCTGGAACTTTAGGTAAAGGTTCAGCTTTCCTTGGTTCCTCCGGCTGAACACTTCGGCCAAACTTCCTGGGTTCCTCAGGCTGAACACTTTGACCAAACCTCCTGGGTTCCTCAGGCTGAGCATTTCGGCCAAACTTCCTGGGTTCCTCAGGCTGAACACTTCGACCAAACTTCCTAGGTTCCTCAGGCTGAACATTTTGACCAAACCTTCTGGGTTCCTCAGGCTGAATATTTCGGCCAAATCTCCTGGGCTCATCAGGTTTGATTTGTCTCTCTGGCTTTTTGGGTTCATCAGGTTCATATTTCTCTGGTTCATCTTCAATATATTTCCTGGGTGATCTAGGCTCTTCTGCTTCTGCAGGCTCTAGTGTTGGTTCCTCTGCAGGCTCAAAGGAATCTCTAGAGGTTTTTCGAGGACGACGGATGCTGGAGGGAGACGTGGCAGGAGACGTAGTGTAGGCTGGCTGGTCCTCCTCTGGTTGCTGAGAGACTGGCAAGGTGTCAGGCTCTTCCACTGTTAAGGTCAACGTAAAGATAATGTTATTACTTGTGACTCTTCATCTCTCCGAATAACGTTAAAAGTTGAAATATTACAAAAATATTGTCCATTCAGTATGAAGCACAGAGCACGGTATAGAGCACTTCATTTACCAACAGTTTTAAATTATACGTACATATTTAAATTACTTTGTTAGTTATATACTGAATATCTCCGTTTTGTAACATAAAAAATACAAATGATAAATACCATGTGTTTGTCTAAATGATATGGTGAAAAGACGTATTTTACAAGAAAATAGGAATGAGAGATGCACAATACAGATAACACAAGTGCTTTACAATAACAAAAAAGCAGGTGTAACTCAGGTATTTAATAATACAAAGGAAGAAGCCATGCATTCAGGCACATGCTTCCATGCATCATGATGCCTACAACCATTACTTGAGTTATGTGCTTGCTAAGTTTCGTCATGCAATCCGGTGTTGTGCATTATTCTCACCATTGTTAGTAATAAATTTTACCCAAAAACACTTGAAGTATAGTGTTTAGTAAAAAAAAAAAAAAAAAAGCAACTACAATAGATAAGGATTAACATAGGACAGGAGAGTCTAGTACCTTTAGTGTGAGATGTTAACTTGCTACCAGTAGTTTATTCATCCTTACAGGAATTATTCAACAGTTAACTTGAAGGGGAAACACAAATATAACAAAACCCTCCAGTCCATATTTGTGAATTATTATTATTATTATAATCAAAAAGAAGCGCTAAGCCCATATTTGTGAAAATATTCTAAAAAGAACAGAGTTCGGCTTTCACTAAATACCTAGACAAACTAGTGCATGCCACCCTGTGTAATCTTAACTAAGTAAATAACCCAGAAATATGTCTTATTTATTTGCAATGTTTTCTTACACTCATACTAAAACCACAGGCATTGCCTTTTGTCCTATTGCAACCAGAGAGTTTCCCTCAACGCTACACTGCAGCTGTTCCTCCATGGTGGTTATGTCGAGCGGTACTCACACTGGAACATTCTGATCTTATGTGCGATTCCCTTTACTCCTACCATGGGGTTGCCGTCTTTATCTCTCACAGGAGATAAGACAAACCCATTCGAGTCAGTGCGTGATTTCTGTCTCTTGTAGGGACGTCCAATATTTACGGGTCCCTTCCTGGCGGAGACACCTGAAGAGGTGAGATCCGCATGGGGGACAGTATGGAAGGTCTTGAAGCTGGAGGTGCTTATGGAAGACAGTTTGTTGGCGTGGGTCAGGATAGACAGCGAAGGGAGTGCTAGTGTGGGCCAAAACTTATGTGTTAAAAAAAGTTAGCGTGAGAAATTATTCTTTATTTGTGTAAAGTGTTCACGTTCTGGAATAAAAAATAGCAACCATCAAGACTTGAGTAAATAGCTGAAGATTCCTTTGGCAACAAAAGCATTTTTTAAAAACCTTCATCTGACACTGAAAAATTAAATAACTCACTGATGGTTAAATAAGCTTAAAATTAGCAAAAATAAGTAAGCTGTTAGAGTGTAAGCACCTTTAGAGACTCCTACAAAATATTGGCTGTACTGTTACCAGATCATTCATTGTGAAAACTTACATTTTGAGAGAGGTTTCCGTGTTGTGTCACAGAGATTTGGTTCCTCTGAATCTTCAGGTTTGGTCGCCCTTTGATCATCAGGACGTCTTGGCTGAGATGAGACGGGAGTGAACTTCTTGGATGGAACGGTGTTTGATGGTGTGGTAGTGCGGCTTCCTGGTCGTTTGGCAATCCTCAACTGCCCTCGAATAATACGTCGCTCTTCATATGTCTCTGCTTTCTCTAACTGTAAATTAATTCTCTATCATACTTATGCAGAATATGCTGTTAAAAATTATGTTATTTAATTTAAGCATTATGGTATAATCTAAGTACTGTAAATCAAAATTTCACAGGAAAAAAATAATTATGGAAAATTACTTACCATATTTTCGAGAATTGTGACATCAAAAATAGTCTCAATGGAAGAGAGGTATTGAGGAAGGCTGTCTCTTGAGACTTCCAAATCTTCTAGCAATTTTTTGTTGCTGCCAGTGCGCTCAATGCGTCGAATTTTGTTTGTATTTATCCCACTGTCTATTGGCTTCCCTGTGATGAACCTAGTAGGGGATCCCTCCTTGGCAAATGGTGCAGGAGATGATTCCTTGCTACGTGGTACGGGGGTTCCTTCTTTGCTGTGAGGCAGTGATGAACGCTCCTTTGAGTAGGGCGAAGGAGATCTCTCTTTCTTTAGTGGCTCTTGTTTCGTTGATTCCCTACGTACCTCAGTTGTGTTAGTCTGGCTGGTTGTTGCCATGGCATTCATCACAAGCTTACTGGATGTCATCCTGACTTCTTCTTCTACTGGTTCTGGGATAGCTTTTTCCACAGGTTCATCCCCATCACTCTCACCTAGCGGGTGGAAATATTTGGGCACTATAACTGGTTCCTTGGCAGGCTTTCGTTCCTCTGGTTGCTTAGGTTTATCATCTTTCTTGACTGAGGATTTAAGTAAAGGCTTCCTTATGGGTGATGGAATGTGTTCTTGTTTTGGCTGTTCAAACAAAGACCTCTTAGAGAATACGGATTCTTTGATTTCATACGAAGGTTTTCGTGTTGGTTTAATGTCTTTTTTGGCGTCAGGTTGAGAAATTTTGACATTAAAGACAGACCTTCTAGCTGCAACATCCGATGTGGTAATATTTTTCTCATTCTTCTCTGTAATTATCTGAGAAATAACAGGCTTTTCAAAATCAGTTCGCTTCTTAAATATTTCTTCTGTCTTCCTTGGTGGCTGTTTATCATCTTCAGGAGCTTCTTGGGTCGGCAATATTACCTCCTTCGTTATTTCTTCAGTAATACTATTTTCCTTCCCTTCACTGTCACTTGAAGAATAAATTTCTTCATCGGGAAGTTTTTCCAATGGCTTTCCTCCCTTTGGCTTTTTAACAATTTCTTCACTCGGTTTTTGCTCAAATGGTTTTCTTCTTTCAACTTTCTTGTCATCATCAGGCTTCACAGTGGATGGCTTAGTTTCACTTGGCTTCTTTTCAAACGAGCTTCGTTTCTCTATCAACCACGGTCTATCTCTTGGTTTTCTTGTCTCTGGCTGTTTCTTCCTTGGTACCTCACTATCCTTAAGAGGAAGAGACTTGTCACTTGGACGACTTTCCAATGGCTTCGTCTTCCTTGGCTTACTGACATCTTCTCTTGTAGGCGAAGGTTCTTGCTGGGGTTTCCTGCTGCTCTTCACTGTTTTTTTGTCTTCGAGCTCTGTATCAGATGGCTCTTCATAATATTCAGGTTGTTCTTCAGGGGCAGAATCAGATGCCTCTTCTTGAGAATCAATAGCAGGATGCTCAGATGGTTCTCGGACAATTGAGGGTCTATGGATGGTATGGTATGGTAAGTCTGGCTCACAAGACACATCTTCAATTTCAGGACCAAGTTCGTCATCTACAGGAAGTCTTTTCATATCCTCTCTCATTGGAGTTTCAGGAAGTGTAACCACAGGGTCTCTTGACTCTGGAACAGACAGAGTTGACTTTGGTTTCTCCCTTTGTTCAGAATCTGGAGATCTACCCTTGGGAGCCCTCTCAGAAGATTTTGTTGGACTTTTCCTGTCAGGAGTCCTAGAGGGCAATGATTTGGTTGGCTCCCGCTTGTCAGGTGACCTTGCTGTTGGTGATTTTTTAGGAGTCTGCGAGAGCTTCGTTGGCCGTACACCTGACTTTTCTGGTTCACTGGATTTCTCAATTGGCCTTCTGGTCCTTGGAGTCCTGTCTTCAGGCCTCTTGTTAATGTCTCCATTCATCCTTGGCTCTGTTGGTACACGTCTGACATCACCATTCATTCTTGGTTTTCCTTCAGGAGAAGTAGTCTTTTTGACTGTTGGAACAGTTGATCGTGGCTTTTTCTGCGTTCTGGTTGGGCTTACAGGTTCTTTTTCATTTGCTTCCCTGTGTGTTTTACAGAAATTGCGACCAGTTGGAGTTACATCCCTAGGAGTGGACACCCCTGATCTGTTGGGGGAGCGGCCACGATGAGGAGAGCTGGGAACTCGCTGTGGAGAAGTAGTGGATTTTGGGACACGTTTTGTAGATTCTTTGGGTGTAATTGGTTCCCTTGGGGCAGGGACACGCCTAGTGGGCGAGTCTTCCTTTGAAGGCACTTTTCTGGAAGTGGCAGGAACTCTACGTGATGGTTCATCAGCCTCGGGCTTCTTCCTAGGACTCGTCTCACGCTTTTTTCTTGGTTCTTCTATCTTTCTGGGTTTCTCTATTGTTTTTCTCGAGGCTGTGGGAGATTTCTTTGATGGTGCAGGCTTCTGCAGTGGCTCTGCAGGCTCCTCTTCTGATGGTGAATATACCTCTTCATCTGGCTCTACTTCATCAGGAGACATTTCCTCCTCTGGCTCTTCTATATCTTCAGGCTCAAGTTGATCTTGTTTGTAGCGCCACTTTTCCTCTTCTTCAAGCTTTGCTATTTCTGTATCTAGATCTTTAATGTCCACATCCTTAGTTTCAACAGAGATGTCCGGTTTTTCCTGTAGGTCTTTCTTGGTTTGGTACGTTAATTTATGCGTCTCCACATCTTCAACAGTCGCCTGATCTTTCTCGATGCGGAGTTTTACTTCAATTGATGCCTTATCATCTGAAAATGCAGGCAGTAAATCTCTCTTTGCTGCATCTTTGTCAGGTTCACGTGGTCGGTCTTTGGGTTCCAATTTTCTAGGAGTTGACTTGGGAATTGGTGAACTTCCACCTGCAGTCTTAGCTGCATCTTCAAAGAATTTCTTTTTATTCAAGGTGTTTAAACGGTCAGGCTTGCTTGGTTTGTCTGCTGACTCTGTCTTTTTACTGGAAGTTGGAACAAATCTATTCTTTAATGCTGAAACAGAACCATAAGGAACATCATCCTGATCATCCTCTGGCTCCTCAGTAGTGCTAGGTTTCTTGTTTTCACGTTTGGTTGTTTTACTGGGAGCAATGTTTGCAACTAATGTGGATTTCATTATTGTTTTTGGAATTTCTTTTTCTCCTTCCTCAGTCAAAACAACATCCTTAGTATGAACCCTCTTTGTTATGTTGTATTTCTCTCCCGATGTTTTACTCTGCCGGGTTTCAATAATAACGCTGATGGGCTCCCCATCGTCACCAATTTCCTCTTTCCTACGAGTGTAAACAACTTCATCATCAAGTGAAGGAAAGAAGCCAACTTCCTCATCGTCATTTCCTCCCTCATGCTTAATGACAACATAGCTCGTTTCTCGCTCAGGAACCAGGACTGGGGTGGACCGAATCACGGTCTTTGTGGTGTACTCTGTGCCATCCACACGCCTTCTGATCTCCACTACACTCTTAACAATGGTGCCGTCCTCTTCCTCATATTCATTCTCCTCACAGCTTACCACCATGTCATCTGGACTTCCTAACTGAACAAATTCCTCAGGTTTCCGTGGACTTTCATTACCTCTATACTTTATGTGAACTTGTGGACCAAATTTGGATGTTTTTTCTGTTCGTTCTACTGTGTATTGCACACCATCTGAACGTCTGCGTCTTTCAATGACAGTCTTGATGATGTAGCCATCTTCAGTCTCTTTTTCATCAACAGACTGGTCCACAAGTTCATCATCTTCAGTTCCGACAAACGTTACAGGGGCTGGCGAACTGAAAGTCCTGTGAATATTGTGTGTAGTGTATACTGATCCATCAGGCCTCTGGTATCGCTGAATAACAGTTTTGACCACAGTCCCATCATCTGTTTCTTCTTCAGTAACATTCTCATCTAATATCTCATCTTCTGATGACCTTGGATGGTGAGTTGGCTGCTGATATGTTTTGGACATTCTGCGAAGCGTGTACTGAAGACCAGACACACTGCTGCGTCGGCGTTCTGTCACGGCTTTGTAATGTGTGCCATCGTTAAGCGTTTTTTCCTTTACTTCCTCCTGCAGCACTTCGTCATCTAAGCTAGCCACTTGTAGCACTGGTTCTGGCATCTTGGGAATCCTCATGATGCGGTGACGTAAGTATTCAGTGCCATCCTTAGCACGCCTTCGTTCAATAATAGTTTTCACCGTTGAACCATCTTCTTTAACATCTTCTTTTACATCTTCATTAATAAGCTCGTCATCAGCACTGACAGCGATGTTAGAAGAGCCTGGACCACCAACAGGTATTTTCTTCACATCGTCTTCTGTACCATGGAAAGTGCGAAGCACATATTCAAATGAGTAAGTTGACCCATCTTTCCTCCGGCGGGTTTCTGTGACCACTTTTACAGTGACACCATTATCATCTGTCTCCTCCTTCTCTTTCTTATTAATCACTTCGTCATCATTTTGCATGATGGGTAAACCCTTCTGCAGATCTACTCCTGAGAGCGTCATCCTACGTGATCTGAAAACCTGTCTATGGGTGTATTCCTCACCCGTTTTGGTACGACGGGTCTCGATCACAGTACGAATGATCGATCCATCATCCTTTTTCTCTTCTGTCTCTTTGGTGTCGATCACTTCGTCATCGTCTGATGGAGTGATCTGGGTGCTCTTGACTTTAGAAGTTTTGTAAACCTTTTTGGTAGTGTATTCCATACCATTAGGTTTGCGCCTCGTCTCGGTAATAGTCTGGATTGTAATTCCGTTCTCATCAGTTTCTTCAGTTTCATCAGTGGATATAAGTTCATCCTCTTCATTATAAGCAACGTCTTCAGGATGATCATAATCAAAGATCTTGGAAGTCTTTAAGATGTTCTTAGTAGTATAGGTAATACCATCGGGTCTGCGCCGGGTTTCAGTGATGATTTTTATCTTGTTACCTTCCTTGTCTTCCTCCTCAGCAACGTCTCGCTCTAACACTTCATGGTCTGGATTTCCAATAAGAATTTCGTCAATTTCGCTCTCAGTATTGACAACTTTCGTTGACCTGGCCACACGACGAGCAGTACATTCGGTACCATCTTTCTTGCGACGTGTCTGCACCAGCATCTTCACAATGTTGCCAGAGTCATCCACACAGTCCTCCTCTTCTTCCATGATTATCTCATCATCATCATCACTGACACTTGCCTTAAGGTAAGAATCTAGTTTGTCTAACTCAGACATGATAGACGTTTCCATTTTGGACTCTATTTCTGCCAGCTTTGATTTTTTTGAAGGTACACCCTTGTTGCTTGTCCTTGTAGGAGACTTGGCAGGTGAGGTAGGAGCTTCCTTCTGAGCACCCGTTCTTCGTGGCATTTGGCTTCTAGATGAACTTTCTCCTGGAGTGTGTTTTGTGGGAGATGTTGGGGATGTCTTTTCTCCACCAGTACGTTTAACTGAGCTCAGATCTAACTCTTTGGAAGTCTTCCTCTCACTAACTCTCCGAGATGATGATTCTTTACGAACCGGTATTTCTGATTGTCTGGACCTTGTTGTTCTTGTTGATGTCTTTTCTTCCTTTGAAGTTTTTCTGGAGGAGGATGTTTTAGAGGTGGATGTTTGCATAGCTTGTAGCACATTTTCACTGTCAGCCTTGAGTGCTACCTCGTCATCTGAAATAAGGCGGCCTTCATTGGCAGAAGTTTCATCCTCAGCAGAAGATCTGCGTTCTCTCATGATGCGCGTGGGAGATACAGAGTCTCGAACTTCCTTATTCTTCATAGAGAGATAACCTCCACCGGCCAGAGCATTAGACTGAATAGAGTAAGTATTCTTTGTGATGGAAACAACAGCTTCTCCCTCGCTGTTGGCCTCGCTGTCTGACAGCTCACCCATGATACGCTGGAACCTGGTGGCTCGATCCTCACTAGCTTTGCGAATACGTTCTTCTATGATGTCATCTGGCTGGAGGCCCTCGAGGGAGACGGTGTCCACCCCACGCATTGTAAGTCCACCAAGACGAACGTTCTGTGTCGATATGGATTCAGTCACGGCAGAGTCCCCATCCACGTGCATTGTCACCTGTGTTAGAATATTCTTAAAGTTGCAAATCTAGCATTACAAGAAAAGCCAAATGTTACATTTAATTTTGTATTCATTAAAAACATGACAGTGCTGAATAAATTGTTTCTGTCCATGCCAAATTATGGCGGTGGTGTATTGGCGTTTGGAAAAATGAGAAAAGTTCTCCTAACGGGGGTATTAGTTATGTGATGGTCCTTTACATGGAACTTTCGGTCCTACGAGTGTGACTTCAGTTAGCTTACCCGTCAACCCCATGAAAACTTAAATAATAATACAATGTACGATGCCATGTTTAAGTTTCTCCTCACCAATCAGAAAATAAAAGATAATTTTTTTTGCAACATTATATTAAGAGTATAAAAAATAATGAATTTTAAGATTTCTGATTCTAATGTATAGCACATTAAAGTATGAATACTGTTAAGTGGATGGAATGTTCATGAGATGATCTAACATGTTTAACTAAGGACATAAGGAGACTGAGTTCTAGCTCTTGGGCCCTTCTTTATCCCCATTCCTTCTTCCTGAGACATGGCAGCTCTGGCTGACCGATCTCAACACTAGGAAATCTACCCTTTGTGACGGACTGTAACAAACAAATGTGACTAGTTTTTCCCCCACTCTAACTGTCATGTACAATAGGGTTTAAATGTATTTGGTTATCCTAGTTTCAATTTTGCATGATTTACTACATAAAACTATTTTAAAAAGTTTCAAAATTTGAACAAGGCCTCAATAATTTTTTTACTGATGTACATAATTATGGTAAATTAAAAAAAAAAGATCTACATGAGCAAAATGCTATGTATAGTATATGGGTGATAAGAGAAATAAACAGTGAAAAGATCTGTATTTATTTTATGAGAAGTATTAAACTCGTTAGGACCATTCAGATACCTTACCTGTGGACTACTCAGGATCAAATGAACAGTGACACACAAAAAACGAGAGAAAGGGATACTAGGACACAATGGAAGTTTGAATCTCAGCAAGGTACTAGACCTTATATCCTGGCAGACGAGACTGGAGAATATAGTGACCCAGCTACAGCTACGGATACTGAGAGAGATGTCAGTGTGTTACCTGTATGTTAGAGGAGCGTCGGGTACTGTCACTCCCTCCCTCGACGGTGATGGTTGTCTCTGAACACTCTGTGACGCCTCCGTCATCAGTGACGTTAAGGGTGCCCAAGCTCTCCTCGTCATTCTGCATCATCTCCCTCAGACGCTGCTCCCTCAACTTGTACATCCTGGCCCTGATCCGCCGACGCTCCCCGAAGTCCTCCGCTTGCTGCCACTGCCAACACAATACTTGACTCAGCATCCTGGCTTCATGCAGATACATTCTACCCTCACGAGATGCATCACAAGTGACACTACCTCTACCATTAAAACATACATCTAAAGCGATATTCACTCTACCACAAGATACGTCCAAAGCACGTTCTACCGGCTAATACACATCCATTAAAACACATTTTATCTCATGCCTAAAGACCGCTGTTAAATGAGTGACGTTGAATGTATTTCCTCCGTTGGGTCACCCTACCTTGGTGGGAAACATCCAGTGTGCTCTAAACCTATTTCATGTATAACAACGAATAAACAAAGTGACATGATATGTTTAAGTCAGTTATCCTATGTTTACTAATGCTACAAGGACAAGCCTATCATAGCACAATGTTTCGTGCTTTACTGCTGTACAAATATTTCAGTAATTTACCCAGTAGGTTTACCATTATGTGGCAAACTGCAAGGTTCTTACCGAAAAAACGCTGGAGTGACTGAAGTGTAAATTGTCTGTGTAAGTTGTCTGTGTAAGTTTGTCTGTGTAAATTGTCTGTGTAAGTTGTCTGTAAGTTGTCTGTGTAAGTTTGTCTGTGTAAGTTGTCTGTGTAAGTTGTCTGTGTAAGTTGTCTGTGTAAGTTGTCTGTGTAAGTTGTCTGTGTAAGTTGTCTGTGTAAGTTTGTCTGTGTAAGTTGTCTGTGTAAGTTGTCTGTATAAGTTTGTCTGTGTAAGTTGTCTGTGTAAGTTGTCTGTGTAAGCTGTCTGTGTAAGCTTGTCTGTGTAAGTTGTCTGTGTAAGCTGTCTGTGTAAGTTTGTCTGTGTAAGTTGTCTGTGTAAGCTGTCTGTGTAAGTTTGTCTGTGTAAGTTGTCTGTGTAAGTTTGTCTGTGTAAGTTGTCTGTGTAAGTTGTCTGTGTAATTTGTCTGTGTAAATTGTCTGTGTAAGTTTGTCTGTGTAAGTTGTATGTGTAAGTTGTCTGTGTAAGTTGTCTGTGTAAGTTGTCTGTGTAAGTTTGTCTGTGTAAGTTGTCTGTGTAAGTTGTCTGTGTAAGTTGTCTGTTAAGTTGTCTGTTAAGTTGTCTGTTAAGTTGTCTGTGTAAGTTTGTGTAAGTTGTCTGTGTAAGTTGTCGGTGTAAATTTGTCTGTGTAAGTTGTCTGTGTAAGTTGTCTGTGTAAGTTGTCTGTTGTCTGTTAAGTTGTCTGTTAAGTTGTCTGTGTAAGTTTGTCTGTGTAAGTTTGTCTGTGTAAGTTTGTCTGTGTAAGTTGTCTGTGTAAGTTGTCTGTGTAAGTTGTCTGTGTAAGTTGTCTGTGTAAGTTGTGTGTAAGTTGTGTGTAAGTTGTCTGTGTAAGTTGTCTGTGTAAGTTGTCTGTGTAAGTTGTGTGTAAGTTGTGTGTAAGTTGTTTGTGTAAGTTGTCTGTGTAAGTTGTGTGTAAGTTGTGTGTAAGTTGTCTGTGTAAGTTGTCTGTGTAAGTTGTGTGTAAGTTGTGTGTAAGTTGTTTGTGTAAGTTGTCTGTGTAAGCTGTTTGTGTAAGTTGTTTGTGTAAGTTGTTTGTGTAAGTTGTTTGTGTAAGTTGTTTGTGTAAGTTGTTTGTGTAAGTTGTTTGTGTAAGTTGTTTGTGTAAGTTGTTTGTGTAAGTTGTTTGTGTAAGTTGTTTGTGTAAGTTGTTTGTGTAAGTTGTTTGTGTAAGTTGTTTGTGTAAGTTGTTTGTGTAAGTTGTTTGTGTAAGTTGTTTGTGTAAGTTGTTTGTGTAAGTTGTTTGTGTAAGTTGTTTGTGTAAGTTGTTTGTGTAAGTTGTTTGTGTAAGTTGTTTGTGTAAGTGCTCAAAATCTGAAGTTCAACTTTGTCCAAAAATACTCAAAGACATGCAAAAATTCTTAAATGTATATAACAAGTGTTCTACCATATGAAAACATATTTCAAACTTAGAAAATCTGTACGAGTGGAGAGAGAGAGAGAGAGAGAGAGAGAGAGAGAGAGAGAGAGAGAGAGAGAGAGAGAGAGAGAGAGAGAGAGAGAGAGAGAGAGTATGAGTGGAGTGAGTGCACATGTGAGTATGGGTAGTACAATTTGTGGTTATGGGTGGTGAGTAAAGGAGTTTATAAATGACAAGTGATTCGTAATGTTAAGTATGAGTGTAGGTATTATGAATAACTTTGAGAAACAAGGTGACGCGGCTAACATATAAAGGTCATCTTAATTACCATTAACATATAATTCACCTGCCTCGTACTAACTCATTAAAAGTGAAATATACAGGTCACACTGGGTCAGAAATGTTAAATGTTAATCTCAAGGGACAAAAAAACAGTACAACTGACATAATAAAACTGAATATTATTGCTGATAAATTTCATTTTTGTCTATCCTCCAACAGAGATTGATAGCGCGTTCAACTCACACACTGAGGTCCGTGGTTCGATCTCCGGTACGGGTGGTAACATTACGAAGTGTTTCCTTAAGACACCTGCTATTCCTGTTCACCTAGCAGTAAAATAGGTACCTGGGTGTTAGTCGACTGGTGTGGATCGCATCCTGGGGACAAAACTGACCATTTTTTTCCGAAATGTTCTGCCTAACAAGAGACTTTCTGTATAGCAGGACAGATGTAGGTACCTATACAAGTTATAGATACTTGTAGAAATAAAGACTATTATTATTATTATTATTATTATTATTATTATTATTATTATTATTATGATGATGATGATCCATTTCGTAATCACTAACAGTAACGTTACGTTTCTTATTTCTCTCTTCCTGTTTACTACAACCTGTTTCACTGTTCTATCCTACCCAATCCTTCCTCTCCTTATTCTTGGTATCCCTCTTATGGTGCAGTCATAAAAAATAGAACAATGAACAGACATAACACAGACATAAGAACAAACTGCTTGTTAATACATACCGGACAGTATAACATACGTAATTCATTCATTATATACAAGCTTTCAAGTGTATGGTGCATGAGCTAACTATTTTGCTGTTAATATTTTATATATTTCACTCAAGTGCATAATTTTCCTTGTATAATATTTACAAATATATTCTATTAGTGAAGTTAATTTACCTAAAGCGGTTTAAGAATTGTGTGTGTACTAACTCGTTCATGCTAACATAGTGTAGCAGCATAACCTGGGCAACACCACATGATCCAACACTTTTAATGACTGACTTACCTTAGCCGTCAGAATATTAAATGACACACACACACACACACACACACACACACACACACACACACACACACACACACACACACACACACACACACACGACATATAAAATACTGCGCGGAATAGACAAGGTGGACAAAGACGGGATGTTCCAGAGATGGGACACAGACACATGAGGTCACAATTGGAAGTTGAAGACTCAGATGAATCAAAGGGATGTTAGGAAGTATTTCTTCAGTCATAGAGTAGTCAGGCCGTGGAATAGCTTAGAAAGGGATGTAGTGGAGGCAGGAACCATACATAGTTTTAAGGCGAGGTATGATAGAGCTCATGGGGCAGGGAGAGAGAGGACCTAGTAGCAATCAGCGAAGAGGCGGGGCCAGGAGCTGTGACTCGACCCCTGCAACCACAAATAGGTGAGTGCAAATAGGTGAGTACACACACAGGTCTCTGTAAGAAACATGGATGCGTGCGTGTGCGTGCGTTTGTAAGTACATATACGAGTATGATCAATATACATATGTAAAAAACACAGGTATATATATAAGTCGACATGCATGTGTGGATACATTCATCATTTTGCATGCTTGTGTTTGTAAGATACAAGAGGCTCGGAAGAACGTGTCAGTACATATTAAAACGTGCAGGCATGCATAAGCTGGTTGTTTGTGAGTCACATAGACGGGGCAAGGAGCTAGAGACCAACCGTAAGGACCAAGTCTGGGTATGTACCGTCATGTGTGTGGGTGATTTCACTCAGGTGTGTTAACCAAGGTTGTGCCAGGGTGCTACCCTTCAACCAACCACCATTCACATGGTCCAAACATTACGATCTTCTAGCACTGCTTTTTTTTTTTTTGCAGGTTAGATTGGGTTAGCTTTTGGTGGTGTGACTCATAGCCAGACCAGGTCCAGACGGTTTGTGTCCAGTCTGTTTCAGGACACGATGGGGTGAAGTAGGGAAAGGTGATGGGGAGAGTAGGGGGAAGGTGATAAAGAGAGGACTAAAACACATGAGAACCATTAGGGTCTCATTAAACAGGGACTTTTATCAATTAAATATGGAGAAATGAGAAGAGAGTCTTTTATAGGAGAGCGATGCCCACAAGTGAAAGTAGGTCAGGCCTCTTAGATGGACCTGAGATTTAGCATTCAAGTTGAATTGGTACGGAGAATACTAGATTATACAATTCGTCTGCTAAATCTTTGACCCATCTTAAAGAGCCTCATCTACTTCCACTAGTGGCCCCGCCCACATGTGACCACGTCTACCACTGCTGCATCACTCTACTATAAAAGTCTCCTATCTAAATTCCTGTGTATTAGATTGATAAAACTCTGATGGACTAGAAGTCTCTTGGTAAAGATACCCAGGTGTTACACATGTGTCTTTTTAGCTTGTCGGTATTGTACACCTTTGATATACAGAGAGTAGGGGAAGACAACGGGAACAGAGTAGAGGAAGGTGATGGGGAAGACTCACCATTATCCTGAGTCGCTCCTCATCAGTGATAGCGTCGAGGTCGGCCATGGCGGTGGTGGCCCCATAGGGCGCCGCCACCGAACTCATCCCAGCCTGCAGGAGACACACACCTCAGCTCACCTCACCACTACTGAGACACCTCAGCTCACCACACCACTGCTGAGACACACCTCAGCTCACCACTGCTGAGACACACCTCAGCTCACCACTGCTGAGACACACCTCAGCTCACCACTGCTGAGACACACCTCAGCTCACCACTGCTGAGACACCTCAGCTCACCACTGCTGAGACACACCTCAGTTCACCACACCACTGCTGAGACACACCTCAGCTCACTACTACTCATCACTCTCGTCTGATTTACAAGGGTGTGCACAAAAGCAGAAGCCTTAACACAGTAATATCAGTCTGCTCTGGTCACTAGTCCAGGCGAAAGTGCCTCTAACAACAGTCATTGTTTACACTCGTCGTCCAGTCAACATTCCACTCTGCTGCCAGGTTCCAGTCCCATGTTTACTTCATATACAAATTTTATTTTTTTCAACATTAGTTTAAATTTGTATTTATTTATTGTAATTGTTAAATAACAAGTTGTTCAGAATATTCAGAAATTTACTGAGACCAGGACATGCGTATAGATCGCACAATTAAAAGGTTGTACTTGTGAATATCCACAGGAAGGTGTATATCTCTCTTTGTATATACGCGATTTACTTCAGATCCTATTTTAGAGATTAAAGTATTCTTGAAATGATAGCAGCCTTATCCGTCACGGTTGATTCCTCAGGCAATCGACAGACTTTAAACCTCATAATTCAAATGGTTTGCCCGCCGTTCGAAACGTTCATTATAATTCAAGCTCCGAGAGGAACTTGTATTGTGAATGTTCTACGGAATATAATACCAGTAATCAGGTTAAAATGTGATCAGTCTTAATCATTGTGTGACTCTGGGTGTTCTGGTGAGCACCAAGTCAGAATCCGGGATTTGTTGCTGAACACGTTCCACGCAAGGTTCACGTTCCACGCAAAGCTCATAGGTAGGATAGTCCGCAGCACCAAACCCTTCACGAGAGAGGGCGCCTACATGCTAGTGAAGAGCGCTCTCTATCCATGAAACTGGAACTATCCCCTTCTCTGATCAAACATGATTACCTCTCATTCCCCCAGGCGCTGTTTGACCCCTATGCGTTTAACACTTCCCTCTTTGAAAATAATAGCCGGTGAACCCATGGAACAATTTCGGGAGGAGCTAGTGAACCTCACCATGGTCAAGTAAGCGTCGCCACTCAGAAGGGATAAGAGAACATACACTTCGATGCCATCAGATGACACTTCAACGAAAACACTTAATTGGCATCAAATGACAGCAAGTTGAACAACTTCCGCAAAGTTGTTTATGTTTGCAGAGTTTGTAGACTTTACAATAATGTCTATAAGATTTTTCAAGTTAGTTATAGAGTTTTCTTCGTGGCGTACAAGAAATACTGTACTAACACTAGAGTGAACCAGTGATTCAGATCATACAGAATACTAACATTAGAGTGAACCAGTGATTCAGATCATACAGAATACTAACATTAGAGTGAACCAGTGATTCAGATCATACAAAATACTAACACTAGAGTGAGCCAGTGATTCAGATCATACAAAATACTAACACTAAAGTGAACCAGTGATTCAGATCATACAAAATACTAACACTAGAGTGAACCAATGATTCAGATCATACAGAATACTAACACTAAAGTGAACCAGTGATTCAGATCATACAGAATACTAACACTAAAGTGAACCAGTGATTCAGATCACAACACGATGCATATGACACAATATTAGTTCAATTTAATCTACAAGACTAAAGTGTACATACACGGAGAGGTACATATATCT
The DNA here is from genome assembly GCF_038502225.1 of Cherax quadricarinatus. NCBI lineage: Eukaryota > Metazoa > Arthropoda > Malacostraca > Decapoda > Parastacidae > Cherax > Cherax quadricarinatus. The sequence goes on from NC_091347.1 coordinate 28,049,547, forward strand.
CTCAGTATATATATACAGTTTAACTGATTTCTTACTTTAGGGATTAAAGTGTTCTTGACAAAGGCGACGACTCCCACGTAGCCTACATAGAACTAGGTCACTGGAGTTCTCAGTAAAGCTGTTTTGACATGGAATAATCACGATCGGGACAAGTAGTTTTATATATAATATAATGAATGTAAAAACCCCAGAGGCAGGAAGCTCATCTTCACCTTCAGCCTTGATAAACAAAGCATCAACCCAGCTTACAACACAGGCTGTCTAGGGATGTGACCTGATAATAGTGACTGGATGACGGATATAAGGGAAAAGAAAGAAAAGGAAGCGTAGACGAAGGAGGAGGAGGAGGAGGAGGAGGTGATGGAAAAAAGATTAGGGAGAATATTAAGAGGAAGAAGTGGCGGTGGTGGTATCGCTGAAGGTTGAGCAGTTAGACCTCTGGAGGTTCACAGTACAACTTTCACCTTCGGTTCCCGCCTCGCTTTTTTTTTACCCGTCTTGGGCACCTCCTTCTCTACCCCCACCATCCGTGCGTTATGCGCTCTCTCCCTCCCTTTCACACGCACAAACCCGCACTACTACTAACACCGCCCTGAACACACGAAACTCCACAGCCTACGCTGAACTGCATGCTGCTAGTATCAACAGCCTGACCGACCGTGCCATCAACTAGAAGGCCTTGTCTGTGACTGGGCAGCGGGGGCTATGACCCCCCGGAATCTACAAAAACCACAAAACTACCAAACATTAAAAAATCAGTATAAGCTCACATCATCTTATATATATCGACACCATGCCCAGCCCTTCTAGGGCAGGGTAGGTGCCTGAGCCCGAGCCTTTAGCTCATAAGACTGTCATTCCCATTAGCCCCCTTGGGGCGGGGATGGCAGACCAGAGAGGCCTAGCTTGTGGCCCCAGGCTAGGCCTGGGGACAGTTGGTCCCAAAGATGAGGAGGTACTTGTGCCTCCTCCCATGGGAGACTTAGGTCTCAGACACTCCCTAAAGAGGGAGCCAAGGCCGGGCCACCACTTGGAAAAGGCCCGGGCCGGGAGAATACCGGCTAATCTTTAATAATAATAATAATCATCTTATAATTTCCTGCTGAGATTAAGAAAGCCAGAGACTGCGTATCACAAGTATGGAAGCGCCCTGGCATCACCTCCTTATATTACAAACAGGTAATAATAATAGAATTACTGTTAAAATGTTAGGTAAATGGACAAAGATGCAACTAATGAGACTTTATCGCGGCAACGTTTAGCTCTCCAGGAGCTTTATCAAGCCGTTGACAAAGCTCCTGGAGAGCGAAACGTTGTCACAGTAAAATGTCACGTTAGTTGCCTCTTCGTCCATTTACTAACACAAACAACATGCTCTAAATCCGTATGGGTCATACAAACCCTAGTATAAAGGTTATGTTATATTATGTTAATCAAGGGGAAGCGCTAAACCCGGAGGATTATACAGCGCCTGGGGGGGGGATGTGGAAGGCATTCAGGCTTAATTCGGGGAACTGGAGCACAGATCCAATTCCCTAAATCAAGAGCCCCTCACCAACATCAAGGAACCTTCCTTGAGGGGGTACAAAGGTTAGGGGATTAAAATTTACTAGCCGGCCCAATGTGAAGTAGGTCATATGAGGCTAAGATCAAGGAAGATTAATCAGGATGTAGTGAGCTGGAGCAGGTCAGTACACACCAGTGCACCAGGATGTAGTCTAAGTGAAATACAACAACAACAACAACTGTATTTTCTACAGTGTGGAAGGAATCAGGTATCTTTTTTAAATATTTCTCAGTCAGCCTCCAGTTCTCATGGGGGCTGCAGCCCCCTCTTTCAGAAACGTTAATTCATTGTATTTCATTACTAGAGTAGCAACCAGGGAAGAGGCAGGACCAGGAGCTATGAATCGACCCTTGCAACTACAATTAGATAAGTACAATTAGGTGAGTACAGAGAAGGATACGAGTGTAGTGTTACCAACATAAAGGGTATACGCCGAGACACTGATACCACACACCTCTTTAGTGGAGTGACAGGACCAGGGTAGGTGGGTGCTGGTTGGTGTAGGGGGCCAGAGAAAGGGCAGTGGTAAGTGGAAAGATAAGAAAATACTTATATGGGATGGGAGAGATAATGATATGGAGAAGGACGGGAGAATAGAGGAAGAATGAAAGTGAATGTAAGGGAGAGGGAGAGAGTGTTTCTAAAATTGCTGGATACGACGAGACAGTCAAGGTCACGGAGGTGACACTGGTATATGTTTTTCTAAATGTATGCACGCCCAGCTCCTTCCTTGATGATGTCATTCATATTCACCTGCAACTGATGTTCTTCAAGCTATGCATAAACCCTTGTACCTCCGTACAAGTGTGTACAATATATTAGACCTCAATCACAACGAGCAGACTCGATCAACTCCTTTAATAGACAATGTGGCCTACCTTCTGTTTCAAAAAAAAAGTCACCATTATTATAATTGTTGGTGACCTTAACTAGTTTTTTACAGAGGAATTTTAATGAACTTCTTGCAGTGTTTGACATGAAAAACGTTGAAGACTTTCCTACTTTTATCTTACTCCTCCCTCGACCCTGTAGTAGCGAGTGATTTATCTGAAGGCACAGTCATTTGTAAATCTCTTGGTTATGTTAGTTCATCTAATCACAAGTCTCTATACAATACCGAAGGATCAGCAGAGAGAAATGAAAAATCGCACAACCTGGCAGTGGAAAAAAAAAAGTAAACTGGCTGGCCTTTTGCTGGGAGATTGACGCCTATAGACTCCTCTTCTCCAAAGTGATGCTAATAACCAAGTGATACGCCATCACCGAACGTATCCTCCAACACAAGCACATCCCTTCACCGGCAGTATGTACCGAAGCCTTCAGATCAGCCTTGGTTTGGCTGTCGTTGCTACTAGGTCGCTAGTGTCAAGTAGAAGTTTAAAGAATTTTCAAGAAGCATCCTACCACCTATAACAGGAACCTCCACAGGTAAACTTGTCGGGGAATGAAGGAAGCCCAAAACTGGGCGATCTCTATATGGGAGGCAGACACACAAGATAAGAAAACTGGCACCAGGTAGAGTGAGCTCCTAAACCTGGAGGTCCTTGGTTAAGTATCGACAAGGATATTCATTTAACGAATTCATTCCATCTCTGACTCGACTGGATGGGACTGTCTCTACCAACAGTCAAGAAAAAGTTGACCTGTTTTCTAGAAATTTTGCCGTCAAGATGTAAGTCCCTGATCGAGTTGGGGAATCTTTTTCGCTAACCACAAGAACTGTGTCAAAAATGTCAGAGGTTACAATAAGACAAAATAAATTATATCTCATTAAAACTTCAATATGGTTTCGGAAAAGGTCATTTTGCAGCTGATCTGTTAAACCTCTCCACTATGTGACACCAGACACTGGATGAATCCAAGAGCAACTGTGTAGTAGCAATAAGACACTGCTTGCGCCTTCGATCGAGTATGGTACCAGGGACTCTTAGCAAAGCTGGCACTTATTAGGAGTCTCTGGTTATTACATTTCCTTAGTGATTACCTCCAAGGTAGATGAGTAGTTCACAAGGAGTCAGGCTACAAGACATACAGTCAGTGTCAGTGTTACAAAAGGAAATGTGCTTCATCCATTGTTATGGAAGAATCCCACTCCTATGCCTATGCAAATGCCTATACTCTAACAGTTACTTATACAAGAGAAGAAATGCCAGTTGCCCCAGGCACGCCAATCACCAATTTACAGATAGATCAACCTCATGAAAACGACAAGCTATACATATATGCTTCTAAGACAACACAAATGATGGTCTCTAGAGAGCATGATGTTAATGCTGGATCAGTGGTAAGAATTAATGAAAATGTTAGAACCTGAGGACGAGGTGGATATTCCAGGGGTGAAATATGACTCCAAAAGAATCACGCAGTGAATCTTGCAAGCAAGGCAGTCACGAAGCTAACAGCACTAAGGAGCATTTCGTACCTGCTCAACAGCAAAAACTGCAAAATTCTGTATGAGGCACAACTGAATTCACACCTTGAGTATGCTCCATTTTACTGGGTTGCCCGTACTACGTCTTATCTACGACGACAGAGAACTGTACAAGACGACTTATCTCTCGCCTGAACGGATCTTTCAACTCAGCAGAACCTTCAACACCAGTTATGTACAAGGCCAATACTGTCAAAATACCTCAAAATGCTACACTGAACTCTGTTTTGTGTACAACAAGAAGACAGCTTCTATACCACAAGACGGACAGCAAACAACAACAATACTCTTGCTGTTCCCTTCTCAAGAACATCCCTTCATCTAAGATTATTTATTCCTAGAATAACTAGAGTCTGGAACAAGTTCGTTCAGCATAACAACATTAAAGAAATAAACTCAGATGACCAGATAAAAATCTCTGGCCCACAATTAGCACTAATATCATATTTCTTATTTGCTTGTTTCATAACAATAAAAATTCAGTAAAGATAATACTGGGAAAGACTTTTAAGCTGAGGTAGGTAACAGCTCTTAGCTTAACCTAACCTAGTAAAAGCACTTGTGTTTAGAGAGAGAGAGAGAGAGAGAGAGAGAGAGAGAGAGAGAGAGAGAGAGAGAGAGAGAGAGAGAGAGAGAGAGAGAGAGAGAGAGAGAGAGACCGGTCTATAATTCTTCATCTATCAGAGCTTGCAATTAAAACCACAACCTTGGCAGTGGCAATCCGACTCTTCGAAGACCAGCCCCCACCGTCTTTTCCCCCGCCTCCCTACCACACCCACAACCCCCACCACCGTTACCCCATCACATGGGTGGACGAGTGAGTTCCCTCCATCTCAACACGCAACACCCTGCCAAGGTGACCCATGCTTGCCCATTACTGTATTAGGGAAAGAAGAAGAGGGTAGTGGTGAACCCACGTGACCTGATCCACTTTTCCATCGGAGGTCACATCAAGTAACTTGACCAATATATAAATATAACAAACAAATTCACATGCGTTTGATATACCTGTGAGGGATATCGAGGGAGTTTCTAGCCTACCAGCCCGACCTTTGGTAGTGTTTCCTTGTTGAGTGCCTCTTCAACCAGGCTGTTGCTGTTAGTGACCCGCTGGCAGATACAGCCTTCACTGCCTGATTGATCTGCCACTTGGAGGGGGTAACGATGCAGTTCCCTCTTGAACTCTTCCACAGGTGTTCTAGCGATAATTTTGATACTTGTTGGCAGCAGGTTGAACCGAGGACCACAGATGCTGATACAGTGTTCTCTTATTGTGCCCTTGCTTTTTACTGGAGCTATGTTACACTTTCTCCAATATCTCTCACTCCACTAAGTAGTCATTGTAGTGTGTGGTGTTGGAACTGGCCCACCTGGCCCAAATGGCCATCCTCTAGCCAGGACCCCGGGATACAACAGGTATTTTTCCTCTGGATCGTCACGCTGAGGCACTGCAAGAGAAAGGTGGCATCCTTGAGGTCTCTGGTGATTTCGATGATCCTTGAATCCAGGTCTTAGTAGAAGACCATTGAATGCCTTTTCCAGATGCAAGGATCTCTGATCCTGTAGGAAGGAGTGGTACTACTGGGTCATATCAATATACGTGTTTAATTTGTGATCTTCCCTACAACCTGCAGCACTGCCTTACTTACCAGCATTATTAGGGATGTAGGTGCACAAGTCGAGTCTATACCACCTGACTGCCACTCTTCCAAGCATGTATTGTGATCCAATCAAGGCAGCTGGCAGGCGTGTCTGAGTTGCTGGTTAATAAAGATGGAGGTTCTCTCTCAGCAAGGCAGTGGCAAGGCTTCTCTTAATAATTTCATTGACATCATTTTGTCTAATATGCCATCCTTCGGGAATTGCACAGTTCAAACCAGGTAGAGATGTGAACTGTTAAGAAAAAAATCACCTAATTTACCTATCCTTCTTTAGTCCAGAAGGAACACTGCTACTGAGAGAAATATTTGGCAAATCTTGCGAGCTGAGAGGAGACGCTATACAACAGTTGCTGGGTTGAAAATTTGTTTGATGTGTTGCGGACGTATTCCCTTGAAACACTCACAGATCTATGTGCAAGAACATGGCAGCTTTGTACACTTTTCGTTCATACGTTAATATATATATATATAGATATAGATATATATATATATATATATATATATATATATATATATATATATATATATAGGGTAAAGATAGTCTGAATGTCAGGTAATTTCTCAGTTCATTTGTCGTTATTGTCCTTCTAATGTCATTTGTTATTATCTGAGTAAAAAGTATTACACATAAACCTCTATAATCAGCAAAACATCCTATAAAATACATGATGGGACTGGGTAGAAATTACAGAATAGTGAAGAGAACTCTGTGTTGCACTCAGTTAAGTGTTAGGGATGCAGAGACACTCATCTTAGCGTTAACAAACTGCCATTATCACCTCAAACACCACACAAGTGTCATAAAACAGATTACATGAAGGAGACTGTCAGTTGCTTCTTAAATTAGCTCAATAAATCGTATTAAATACCAATGAAACACCTTTTTTTAAGAGTACATAAACAGAGAATTAAGTGATAGTGATTGTCATTTGTTTTTTAATAGCGGCAGAGATCGTATTAAATACCAATAGTCGGTAAACAGAGTTGGCAGATTAGGTGAAGAGATTGTCATTTGTTTGATTATTAGCGGAATAAATCGTATTAAACACCACTGAAACACCTTCAATAGTCGGTAAACAGAGTTGGCAGAGTAAATGAAGGAGACTGTCAGTTGTTTCTCTTATTAGCGAAGGTTATTGTGGCTCAGGAACTGTGTTGATCTTTTCTCCATGTCATCATGTGATGATGTAGGCACCAGCAAGTATATGAAATACAATTAATAAATAATCATCATTGGAACATAATTTCATAATGTATGATAGCATTTCAACTGTTGACAATATAGAGATAAAAGATTATAAAGCCTAACAAGGATATAACCATGCAGTGAGACCCAACATAAGAGAAGCTCAGGATTGAAGATTCTTCAAGGTGAAGATTGTTGAAGGACGCAGCACACATATACATCTTGACAAAGACAAGTATACAGAACAATTCTTTATTTGCATAATGTTTCGCTCTTGTTAGAGCTTTTTCTTCGAGTCATAATACAACTTTAGAGAGAAACATCTGCATACTTGTGTGTTCGTCTGTAAGCTTGTATGTGGCTTAGCTTTGTAAGACAAAAATCAACTAAATACGAAAAATATAAATGAAAGGGGCTCATTAAACACTGATTTTATCTATGGGATTTTTGGATATCATAATAAAGAAATCTTAAATTACTCTACTAATTAGCAAAAAAAAAAAAAATATTAAAAAAAACTGTCCTATTCCAGCTAGGCTTGTTTCATGGTACTAACTTTGAATGAGACTCCATGTAAGCATGGCTACTATAACCCAGTATTCATTCATTCATGTATACATAGTGTATACACACATATATATACATACAAGCATACATACCTGTGTTTTCTCGCGCTTCTCTTTCCTGCCGGATCACGTCTGCAACAAAAGTAAACACATTAGTATACATACGTGGTAATACACATCATATATATGAGAGGCTATGCGTTAGGGGATATATATATATATCCCCTATATATATATATATATATATATATATATATAATATATATATATAGATATATATATATATATATATATATATATATATATATATATATATATATATATATAGAGAGAGAGAGAGAGAGAGAGAGAGAGAGAGAGAGAGAGAGAGAGAGAGAGAGAATGGAGCGAAACAGAATAACTTCAAGAGTGTATCAGTCTGTAGTGGAAGGAAGGCGGGGTAGGGGTCGGCCTAGGAAGGGTTGGAGGGAGGGGGTAAAGGAGGTTTTGTGTGCGAGGGGCTTGGACTTCCAGCAGGCATGCGTGAGCGTGTTTGATAGGAGTGAATGGAGACAAATGGTTTTTAATACTTGACGTGCTGTTGGAGTGTGAGCAAAGTAACATTTATGAAGGGATTCAGGGAAACCGGCAGGCCGGACTTGAGTCCTGGAGATGGGAAGTACAGTGCCTGCACTCTGAAGGAGGGGTGTTAATGTTGCAGTTTAAAAACTGTAGTGTAAAGCACCCTTCTGGCAAGACAGTGATGGAGTGAATGATGGTGAAAGTTTTTCTTTTTCGGGCCACCCTGCCTTGGTGGGAATCGGCCAGTGTGATAATAATAATAATAATAATAATAATATATATATATATATATATATATATATATATATATATATATATATATATATATATATATATATATATATATATATATATGTCGTGCTGAATAGGCAGAACTTGCAATCTTGGCTTAAATAGCAACGCTCATCTTGCCATATAGGACAAGTGAAAATTTGTGTATGCAATAATTTCGCCAAAATCATTCTGAACCTAACGAAAAAAATATATTTCACTGTGTTTGTTCAGTAACTTAAGTTACTGTAAACAAATCTAAAATATATTTAGTTGGATTAGGCTAAAATAAATTGTTCTTGTTATAATAAGGTTAGGTAAGTTTTCTAAGTTCCTTTTGGTGCAAAATTAAAACTTTTTACATCAACATTAATGAAAAAAATATATCTTTAAACGTATAAGAGAAAATTTTAGAAAGGACTTAATTTTAAATGAGTTCTTCCTAATTGACCAGTTTTACATATTCGGCACACGATATATATATATATATATATATATATATATATATATATATATATATATATATATATATATATATATATATAAAAACCCCCAATGAAAAATAAGGGTGTTTTAAGTACACTGAGAGAAAACAATAAGTGTCAGGGGCCCAAGGCTGTTCAACAGCTTCCCATCATGCATAAGAGAGATTACCAATAGATCCCTATCAGTCTTAAAGAAGGAACTGCACAGATACATGAAGTCAGTGCCTGAGCAGCCGGGCTGTGGTTCGTACGTTGGATTGCGTGCGGGTAGCAGTAACAGTCTGGTTGTTCAGGCCCTGAGCCACAGTGAGACCTGGTCATGGACTGGGCCGTGAGGGCGTTGACCCTCGGATCTCCTTCAAGGCTGACGCCAGATAGGTGAATTATACTTTAGTTACCCACAAATCTACTGTCACCGAAAACTTCTGTTTTCTTTAAAGGCAAAAAAGAAAATGGCCAAAAAGCCACATTCGGTGACCAAAATTTTGGTGTAACTGAATTTATATTGCTGAAAAATAAGGCATTCGAATTCTGAATCTAATTTTGATAAAAAATAAAATGATATACATCTATATATTTATTTGTTTCTCCTCTACACTGTTATTAATTCCAAGGATGTCTACACCGATATATATATACTATATATATATATATATATATATATATATATATATATATATATATATATATATATATATATATATATATATATATATATATATATATATATATATATATATATATATATATATATATATATATATATAATATATATATATATATATATAATATATATATATATATAATATATATATATAATATATATATATATATATAATATATATATATATATATATATATATATGAGAACAGATATATCCAACTTACGAGGTGATATAAAAAAGACCTGGAAAACCCTATCAGAAATTCTGGGAACAAAAAAGATATCACGAAATAGCGAAATAAAATTAGCAAAATCAGATGAACCCCAACTCCCACCAACAGAAACAGCAAACAGACTCAATGATTTCTTCTCCACTATAGGACAAAACCTTGCAATAAAATCCCAAGCTCAGATACCCCACCAAATGACTACCTCACCGGCAACTACCCGAACACACTGTTCCTAGCTCCGACTAACCCATACGAAGTCTCCCTTATTATCAACGCACTAAAAAACAAGGCAGGAGATTTAAATACCTTACCACCCTTTATATACAAAAAAGTGTCACAAGTGCTATCACCAATCATTGCAACACTCTTTAACAAATCCATTGAATCCTCCACCTTCCCTACAGTACTCAAAATAGCAAGGGTCACCCCGATCCACAAAGGAGGAGACCAAACAGAGTTGAATAACTATAGGCCAATATCCAACTTACACCCTCTCTCAAAAATCTTCGAAAAATTAATTCATAAACGAATCTACTCCTACCTTATCTCCCAAAACATACTCAACCCCTGCCAATTTGGATTCAGGCCTAATAAAAATACTAATGATGCTATTATACACATGCTAGAACATATATACACTGCAATAGAGAAAAAAGAAGTCCCACTGGGGATCTTCATTGACTTACGTAAAGCTTTTGATACAGTTGACCATGACTTGCTCCACGTAAAATTATCACACTATGGTATAAGAGGGCACTCCCTCAACTACCTCAAGTCATACCTCAGCAACAGAAGCCAATATGTGTACGCAAATGGGGCAAACTCTTCTGCACAACCAATTACAGTTGGTGTCCCACAGGGAAGTGTCCTTGGCCCTCTTCTCTTTCTCCTATACATAAATGACCTACCAAATGCTTCTCAATTACTCAAACCCACACTATTTGCTGATGACACAACATACGTCTTCTCCCACCCGAGCCCAGTCACGCTAGCCAATACTGTAAATACCGAATTACAGAAAATATCTACCTGGATGAGTACTAACAAACTTACACTAAACATTGACAAAACCTACTTCATTCAGTTTGGTAACAGAGCTACAGATGTCCCTCTTAACATAATGATAAACGGATCACCTATCACAAAGCTAACAGAGGGAAAATTCTTAGGAATCCACCTTGATAATAGACTCAAATTTCATACACATATACAACAAATTTCTAAGAAAATTTCCAAGACTGTAGGCATACTATCGAAGATACGGTACTATGCTCCACAGTCAGCCCTCCTGGCCCTATATCACTCTCTTATTTACCCCTATCTCACCTATGGAATTTGTGCATGGGGCTCAACAACAAGTAACCATCTCAGACCACTAATTACCCAACAAAAGGCTGCAGTTAGAATGATAACAAATTCTCACTACAGGCAGCACACTCCACCAATATTCAATACACTCAACCTACTCACCATACAAAACATCCATACTTATTACTGCACCTATTACACCCCTCAAGGAAGGTTCCTTGATGTTGGTGAGGGGCTCTTGATTTAGGGAATTGGATCTGTTCTCCAGTTCCCCGAATTAAGCCTGAATGCCTTCCACATCCCCCCCCCCCCAGGCGCTGTATAATCCTCTGGGTTTAGCGCTTCCCCTTGATTATAATAATAATGCACCTATTACATACATAGAACACTCAACTCTGATATTAACCCTCCCCTCAAACATCTCCTTGCCAACCTCAACAGAACACATGACCATAACACAAGGCACAGATCACTCTTTGATATTCCTCGTGTCCATCTCACGCTATGCAAAAACTCAATGCACATAAAAGGCCCTAAAATCTGGAATTCATTACCTGTTAATATAAAAGAAACACTACCTGTTTATAAATTCAAGTCTCTTCTCAAAGATCACTTACTCACCCAAAACCAAATAAATACTGAATAACTGAACCTTATAAATTGTATATCTTAAATGTTTCTCACAATTATATCACATAAATGTTAAACCTAAAACCCAATCTAACTTTATTATTTTTTAAATTCACTACCTAACAGAATACTCCATTCTACTGAATTTACAACAATGCATGCAACCATATGACCTGTCTTTGTAATACTCACTTGTGCTTTATAGTAATCAGTTTACATTAATGTTTTTCACTGATTTCATCATTGCTTAGTTAATCTTAAGTTAATTTTAAGCCAGCCCGTAATGCTATGCATAGTATAAGTGGCTTTGGCATGCTGCTCTTATCTGTATTTTTTTTTGTACCTCTGTAAGTGTGCTCAAATTATAAATAAATAAATAAAAAATAAATAAATACATATATATATATATATATATATATATATATATATATATATATATATACGTATATATATATATATATCTCGTGCCGAATATGTAAAACTGGTCAATTAGCAAGAACTCATTTAAAATTAAGTCCTTTCTAAAATTTTCTCTTATACGTTTAAAGATATATTTTTTTTCATTAATGTTAATGTAAACAAATTTAATTTTGCTCCAAAAGAATCTTAGAAAACTTACCTAACCTTATTATAACAAGAACAATTTATTTTAGCCTAACTCAACTAAATATATTTTAGATTTGTTTACAATAATTTAATACTAAACAAACACAGTGAAATATATTTTTTTCGTTAGGTTCAGAATGATTTTGGCGAAAATATTGCATACACAAATTTTCACTTGTCTTATATGGCAAGATGAGCGTTGCTATTTAAGCCAAGATCGCAAAGTTTACAGGAGTGTTCTGGTGATAGAAACATTACGTGCAGCCTTAATGATACTAGTGTAGTCGATAGGCCTTAAACCAGCAACCAGGTTGTGTTGGTTATGTCGTCCTGCTGGCTGCCAGCAGCGACAGCCTGCTTGACGAGCCAGGAAAGCTGAGTGGACTAAGGCTTGTGGTTTTTAATTAACAAACTGCGACTGGCCGGGGATCGAACCCATGTTATTTTAGCCTGCCTATTGGGAAGCCAAAATCCACGAGGCTCTAACCACTGAGCCATCATATAATCATCCAGGTAGGAACCTGGTAGCCCAGTAACCAACTTATAGTTAAATGACCATGGAACGCACATGTAATTTGTAATTATCCTCGATGAGAGTAATTATACCAGTCATGTGTGCAGGCACGGTGAAAATAATCTTGTATTAAGTTTATTTTGACCTGATAACATTATACCTAGTTAGTGACGTACACACGTACACACACACACACACACACACACACACACACACACACACAATCATGAAGATGGTCTTTGAGTGCCAGAGGAAACATAATTCTGATATTTGACTCACTAGTAGAAATGAGTAAAGAAAGTGGGAGAGTTAAATCAATGGGGGAAGGATACGTTCATGAACACATTACTGTGGGAGAAAGTAACGTTCATGAACACACTGCAGTGGGAGAAAGTAACGTTCATGAACACACTACAGTGGGAGAAAGTAACGTTCATGAACACACTACAGTGGGAGAAAGTAACCTTCATGAACACACTGCAGTGGGAGAAAGTAACGTTCATGAACACACTACAGTGGGAGAAAGTAACGTTCATGAACACACTACAGTGGGAGAAAGTAACCTTCATGAACACACTACAGTGGGAGAAAGAAACGTTCATGAACACATTACAGTGGGAGAAAGAAACGTTCATGAACACACTACAGTGGGAGAAAGAAACGTTCATGAACACACTATCAAAGAGAAGAGTGAACAGGCACATGGGAGTACATGGGAAAGACAGACAGCAGAGGTCCTGGGAGTCCTTATGACACCTGCTGTCACTGTTCACCATCAGTAAAATTGGTACCTGGGTGTTAGTCGAGTGGTGTGGATCGCATCCTTGGGACGAAATTAACCCAATTTACCTGAAATGCTCTGCATAACCAGGTGCTGTCTACATGGCAGTATGTCACTGATGTCAGCTTGTGAATGTACTTGTAGAAATAAAGATTATTATTATAAAGAATGTCGTATATTATCTGAGCATATGTGTCAGGGACAAAAAGATTGAAGGCAATGCAAGCGAGAGCCGAGGTTATACCTGTAGATGTAGAGCTGGAAAGCCGACAAGAGACAGATTTGATGACATTAAGAACAGGTGAGAACAGGTGACAAAACAAACACGGATGGTAAGATGGAAGGGAGGTTTGAGAATGACATGGTCTCAAAGATTTTAATTATTATTATTATTATTAGTAGTAGTAGTAGTAGCATAATCATATAGCTATCAAAGTTTTAAATCAGGAGGAAAACCTGCTGTTTAGCCACACATCAGGGAAGACAGCCCTACACCACGAGAGAAGACAGTCCTACACCACGAGAGAAGACAGTCCTACACCACGAGAGAAGACAGTCCTACACCACGAGAGAAGACAGCCCTACACCACGAGAGAAGACAGCCCTACACCACGAGAGAAGACAGTCCTACACCACGAGAGAAGACAGTCCTACACCACGAGAGAAGACAGTCCTACACCACGAGAGAAGACAGCCCTACACCACGAGAGAAGACAGTCCTACACCACGAGAGAAGACAGTCCTACACCACGAGAGAAGACAGCCCTACACCACGAGAGAAGACAGTCCTACACCACGAGAGAAGACAGTCCTACACCACGAGAGAAGACAGCCCTACACCACGAGAGAAGACAGCCCTACACCACGAGAGAAGACAGTCCTACACCACGAGAGAAGACAGTCCTACACCACGAGAGAAGACAGTCCTACACCACGAGAGAAGACAGCCCTACACCACGAGAGAAGACAGCCCTACACCACGAGAGAAGACAGTCCTACACCACGAGAGAAGACAGCCCTACACCACGAGAGAAGACAGTCCTACACCACGAGAGAAGACAGTCCTACACCACGAGAGAAGACAGTCCTACACCACGAGAGAAGACAGTCCTACACCACGAGAGAAGACAGCCCTACACCACGAGAGAAGACAGCCCTACACCACGAGAGAAGACAGTCCTACACCACGAGAGAAGACAGCCCTACACCACGAGAGAAGACAGCCCTACACCACGAGAGAAGACAGCACTACACCACGAGAGAAGACAGCACTACACCACGAGAGAAGACAGTCCTACACCACGAGAGAAGACAGCCCTACACCACGAGAGAAGACAGCCCTACACCACGAGAGAAGACAGCACTACACCACGAGAGAAGACAGTCCTACACCACGAGAGAAGACAGTCCTACACCACGAGAGAAGACAGTCCTACACCACGAGAGAAGACAGTCCTACACCACGAGAGAAGACAGTCCTACACCACGAGAGAAGACAGTCCTACACCACGAGAGAAGACAGTCCTACACCACGAGAGAAGACAGTCCTACACCACGAGAGAAGACAGTACACCACGAGAGAAGACAGTCCTACACCACGAGAGAAGACAGTCCTACACCACGAGAGAAGACAGTCCTACACCACGAGAGAAGACAGTCCTACACCACGAGAGAAGACAGCCCTACACCACGAGAGAAGACAGCCCTACACCACGAGAGAAGACAGTCCTACACCACGAGAGAAGACAGCCCTACACCACGAGAGAAGACAGCCCTACACCACGAGAGAAGACAGTCCTACACCACGAGAGAAGACAGCCCTACACCACGAGAGAAGACAGTCCTACACCACGAGAGAAGACAGTCCTACACCACGAGAGAAGACAGCCCTACACCACGAGAGAAGACAGCCCTACACCACGAGAGAAGACAGTCCTACACCACGAGAGAAGACAGTCCTACACCACGAGAGAAGACAGCCCTACACCACGAGAGAAGACAGCCCTACACCACGAGAGAAGACAGTCCTACACCACGAGAGAAGACAGTCCTACACCACGAGAGAAGACAGCCCTACACCACGAGAGAAGACAGCCCTACACCACGAGAGAAGACAGCCCTACACCACGAGAGAAGACAGCCCTACACCACGAGAGAAGACAGCCCTACACCACGAGAGAAGACAGCCCTACACCACGAGAGAAGACAGCCCTACACCACGAGAGAAGACAGCCCTACACCACGAGAGAAGACAGCCCTACACCACGAGAGAAGACAGCCCTACACCACGAGAGAAGACAGCCCTACACCACGAGAGAAGACAGCCCTACACCACGAGAGAAGACAGCCCTACACCACGAGAGAAGACAGCCCTACACCACGAGAGAAGACAGCCCTACACCACGAGAGAAGACAGCACTACACCACGAGAGAAGACAGCACTACACCACGAGAGAAGACAGTCCTACACCACGAGAGAAGACAGCCCTACACCACGAGAGAAGACAGCCCTACACCACGAGAGAAGACAGCCCTACACCACGAGAGAAGACAGCCCTACACCACGAGAGAAGACAGCCCTACACCACGAGAGAAGACAGCCCTACACCACGAGAGAAGACAGCCCTACACCACGAGAGAAGACAGCCCTACACCACGAGAGAAGACAGCCCTACACCACGAGAGAAGACAGCCCTACACCACGAGAGAAGACAGCCCTACACCACGAGAGAAGACAGCCCTACACCACGAGAGAAGACAGCCCTACACCACGAGAGAAGACAGTCCTACACCACGAGAGAAGACAGCCCTACACCACGAGAGAAGACAGCCCTACACCACGAGAGAAGACAGCCCTACACCACGAGAGAAGACAGCCCTACACCACGAGAGAAGACAGCCCTACACCACGAGAGAAGACAGTCCTACACCACGAGAGAAGACAGCCCTACACCACGAGAGAAGACAGCCCTACACCACGAGAGAAGACAGCCCTACACCACGAGAGAAGACAGCCCTACACCACGAGAGAAGACAGCACTACACCACGAGAGAAGACAGTCCTACACCACGAGAGAAGACAGCCCTACACCACGAGAGAAGACAGCCCTACACCACGAGAGAAGACAGTCCTACACCACGAGAGAAGACAGCCCTACACCACGAGAGAAGACAGCCCTACACCACGAGAGAAGACAGTCCTACACCACGAGAGAAGACAGCCCTACACCACGAGAGAAGACAGCACTACACCACGAGAGAAGACAGCCCTACACCACGAGAGAAGACAGCACTACACCACGAGAGAAGACAGTCCTACACCACGAGAGAAGACAGCCCTACACCACGAGAGAAGACAGCCCTACACCACGAGAGAAGACAGCCCTACACCACGAGAGAAGACAGCCCTACACCACGAGAGAAGACAGCCCTACACCACGAGAGAAGACAGTCCTACACCACGAGAGAAGACAGTCCTACACCACGAGAGAAGACAGTCCTACACCACGAGAGAAGACAGCCCTACACCACGAGAGAAGACAGCCCTACACCACGAGAGAAGACAGCCCTACAAAACGAGAGAAGATAGCCCTACACCACGAGAGAAGACAGCCCTACACCACGAGAGAAGACAGCCCTACACCACGAGAGAAGACAGCCCTACACCACGAGAGAAGACAGCCCTACACCACGAGAGAAGACAGCCCTACACCACGAGAGAAGACAGTCCTACACCACGAGAGAAGACAGTCCTACACCACGAGAGAAGATAGCCCTACACCACGAGAGAAGACAGCCCTACACCACGAGAGAAGACAGCCCTACAAAACGAGAGAAGATAGCCCTACACCACGAGAGAAGATAGCCCTACACCACGAGAGAAGACAGCCCTACACCACGAGAGAAGACAGTCCACCACGAGAGAAGACAGTCCTACACCACGAGAGAAGACAGTCTTACACCACGAGAGAAGATAGCCCTACACTACGAGAGAAGACAGCCCTACACCACGAGAGAAGACAGTCCTACACCACGAGAGAAGACAGTCTTACACCACGAGAGAAGATAGCCCTACACTACGAGAGAAGATAGCCCTACACTACGAGAGAAGACAGCCCTACACCACGAGAGAAGACAGCCCTACACTACGAGAGAAGACAGCCCTACACCACGAGAGAAGACAGTCCTACACCACGAGAGAAGACAGTCTTACACCACGAGAGAAGATAGCCCTACACTACGAGAGAAGATAGCCCTACACTACGAGAGAAGACAGCCCTACACCACGAGAGAAGACAGTCTTACACCACGAGAGAAGACAGTCCTACACCACGAGAGAAGACAGTCTTACACCACGAGAGAAGACAGCCCTACACCACAAGAGAAGACAGCCCTACACCACGAGAGAAGACAGCCCTACACCACGAGAGAAGACAGCCCTACACCACGAGAGAAGACAGTCTTATACCACGAGAGAAAACACCCCTACACGACGAGAAGACAGCCCTACACCACGAGAGAAGACAGTCTTACACCACGAGAGAAGGCAGCACTACACAACGAGAGAGGACAGTCCTACACCACGAGAGAAGACACCACTACACCACGAGAGAAGACAGCACTACACCACGAGAGAGGACAGTCCTACACCACGAGAGAAGACAGCACTACACCACGAGAGAGGACAGTCCTACACCACGAGAGAAGACAGTCCTACACCACGAGAGAAGACAGCACTACACCACGAGAGAGGACAGTCCTACACCACGAGAGAAGACAGCACTACACCACGAGAGAAGACAGCACTACACCACGAGAGAGGACAGTCCTACACCACGAGAGAAGACAGTCCTACACCACGAGAGAAGACAGTCCTACACCACGAGAGAGGACAGTCCTACACCACGAGAGAAGACAGTCCTACACCACGAGAGAAGACAGTCCTACACCACGAGAGAAGACAGCACTACACCACGAGAGAAGACAGCACTACACCACGAGAGAGGACAGTCCTACACCACGAGAGAAGACAGTCCTACACCACGAGAGAAGACAGTCCTACACCACGAGAGAGGACAGTCCTACACCACGAGAGAAGACAGTCCTACACCACGAGAGAAGACAGCACTACACCACGAGAGAGGACAGTCCTACACCACGAGAGAAGACAGCACTACACCACGAGAGAAGACAGCACTACACCACGAGAGAAGACAGCCCTACACCACGAGAGAGGACAGTCCTACACCACGAGAGAGGACAGCACTACACCACGAGAGAGGACAGTCCTACACCACGAGAGAAGGCAGCACTACACCACGAGAGAAGACAGCACTACACCACGAGAGAAGGCAGCACTACACCAAGAGAGAAGGCAGCACTACACCACGAGAAAATACAGCACTACACCAAGAGAAAATACAGCACTACACCACGAGAGAAGGCAGCACTACACCAAGAGAGAAGGCAGCACAACATCAAGAAAGAAGACAGCACTACACCACGAGAGAAGGCAGCTCTGTACCAAAAGAGAAGGCAGCACTACACCACGAGAGAAGACAGTCTTACACCACGAGAGAAGACAGTCTTACACCACGAGAGAAGACAGCCCTACACCAAGAGAGAAGACAGTCTTACACCACGAGAGAAGACAGCCCTACACCACGAGAGAAGACAGCCCTACACCACGAGAGAAGGCAGCACTACACCAAGAGAGAAGGCAGCACTACACCAAGAGAGAAGACAGCACTACACCACGAGAGAAGACAGTCTTACACCACGAGAGAAGACAGCCCTACACCAAGAGAGAAGGCAGCACTACACCACGAGAGAAGACAGCCCTACACCACGAGAGAAGGCAGCACTACACCACGAGAGAAGGCAGCACTACACCACGAGAGAAGACAGCCCTACACCACGAGAGAAGACAGCCCTACACCAAGAGAGAAGACAGCACTACACCACGAGAGAAGGCAGCACTACACCACGAGAGAAGACAGCCCTACACCACGAGAGAAGACAGCACTACACCACGAGAGAAGGCAGCACTACACCACGAGAGAAGGCAGCACTACACCACGAGAGAAGACAGCACTACACCACGAGAGAAGACAGCACTACACCAAGAGAGAAGACAGCCCTACACCACGAGAGAAGACAGCCCTACACCAAGAGAGAAGACAGCACTACACCACGAGAGAAGACAGCCCTACACCACGAGAGAAGACAGCACTACACCAAGAGAGAAGACAGTCTTACACCACGAGAGAACACAGCCCTACACCAAGAGAGAAGACAGCACTACACCACGAGAGAAGACAGCCCTACACCAAGAGAGAAGACAGCACTACACCAAGAGAGAAGACAGCCCTACACCACGAGAGAAGACAGCCCTACACCAAGAGAGAAGACAGCACTACACCACGAGAGAAGACAGCCCTACACCACGAGAGAAGACAGCACTACACCAAGAGAGAAGACAGTCTTACACCACGAGAGAAGACAGCCCTACACCAAGAGAGAAGACAGCACTACACCACGAGAGAAGACAGCCCTACACCAAGAGAGAAGACAGCACTACACCAAGAGAGAAGACAGCCCTACACCACGAGAGAAGACAGCCCTACACCAAGAGAGAAGACAGCACTACACCACGAGAGAAGACAGCCCTACACCACGAGAGAAGGCAGCACTACACCAAGAGAGAAGGCAGCACTACACCACGAGAGAAGACAGCCCTACACCACGAGAGAAGACAGCACTACACCAAGAGAGAAGACAGCCCTACACCACGAGAGAAGACAGCCCTACACCACGAGAGAAGGCAGCACTACACCAAGAGAGAAGGCAGCACTACACCACGAGAGAAGGCAGCACTACACCACGAGAGAAGACAGCACTACACCACGAGAGAAGACAGCACTACACCAAGAGAGAAGACAGCCCTACACCACGAGAGAAGACAGCCCTACACCACGAGAGAAGGCAGCACTACACCACGAGAGAAGACAGCACTACACCAAGAGAGAAGACAGCACTACACCACGAGAGAAGACAGCCCTACACCAAGAGAGAAGGCAGCACTACACCACGAGAGAAGACAGCACTACACCACGAGAGAAGACAGCCCTACACCACGAGAGAAGGCAGCACTACACCAAGAGAGAAGACAGCACTACACCACGAGAGAAGGCAGCACTACACCACGAGAGAAGGCAGCACTACACCACGAGAGAAGACAGCCCTACACCAAGAGAGAAGGCAGCACTACACCACGAGAGAAGACAGCCCTACACCACGAGAGAAGGCAGCACTACACCACGAGAGAAGGCAGCACTACACCAAGAGAGAAGGCAGCCCTACACCAAGAGAGAAGACAGCACTACACCACGAGAGAAGGCAGCACTACACCAAGAGAGAAGACAGCACTACACCACGAGAGAAGGCAGCCCTACACCAAGAGAGAAGGCAGCACTACACCACGAGAGAAGACAGTCTTACACCACGAGAGAAGGCAGCACTACACCAAGAGAGAAGGCAGCACTACACCAAGAGAGAAGGCAGCCCTACACCACGAGAGAAGATAGCACTACACCACGAGAGAAGACAGCACTACACCAAGAGAGAAGACAGCACTACACCAAGAGAGAAGGCAGCCCTACACCAAGAGAGAAGACAGCACTACACCACGAGAGAAGACAGCACTACACCAAGAGAGAAGACAGCACTACACCAAGAGAGAAGACAGCACTACACCAAGAGAGAAGACAGCACTACACCAAGAGAGAAGGCAGCACTACACCAAGAGAGAAGGCAGCCCTACACCACGAGAGAAGACAGCACTACACCACGAGAGAAGACAGCACTACACCAAGAGAGAAGACAGCACTACACCAAGAGAGAAGGCAGCCCTACACCAAGAGAGAAGACAGCACTACACCACGAGAGAAGACAGCACTACACCAAGAGAGAAGGCAGCACTACACCAAGAGAGAAGGCAGCACTACACCAAGAGAGAAGGCAGCACTACACCAAGAGAGAAGACAGTACTACACCACGAGAGAAGACAGCACTACACCAAGAGAGAAGACAGCACTACACCACGAGAGAAGACAGCACTACACCAAGAGAGAAGACAGCACTACACCACGAGAGAAGACAGCACTACACCAAGAGAGAAGACAGCACTACACCACGAGAGAAGGCAGCCCTACACCACGAGAGAAGGCAGCACTACACCAAGAGAGAAGGCAGCCCTACACCAAGAGAGAAGACAGCACTACACCACGAGAGAAGACAGCACTACACCAAGAGAGAAGACAGCACTACACCACGAGAGAAGGCAGCCCTACACCAAGAGAGAAGGCAGCACTACACCACGAGAGAAGACAGCCCTACACCAAGAGAGAAGGCAGCACTACACCACGAGAGAAGACAGTCTTACACCACGAGAGAAGGCAGCACTACACCACGAGAGAAGACAGCACTACACCAAGAGAGAAGACAGTCT
Organism: Cherax quadricarinatus; assembly: GCF_038502225.1. NCBI lineage: Eukaryota > Metazoa > Arthropoda > Malacostraca > Decapoda > Parastacidae > Cherax > Cherax quadricarinatus. The sequence goes on from NC_091347.1 coordinate 28,071,516, forward strand.
TACACCACGAGAGAAGGCAGCACTACACCACGAGAGAAGGCAGCACTACACCACGAGAGAAGACAGTCTTACACCACGAGAGAAGGCAGCACTACACCACGAGAGAAGACAGCACTACACCACGAGAGAAGGCAGCACTACACCACGAGAGAAGACAGCACTACACCAAGAGAGAAGGCAGCACTACACCACGAGAGAAGACAGCCCTACACCACGAGAGAAGACAGCACTACACCAAGAGAGAAGGCAGCACTACACCAAGAGAGAAGGCAGCACTACACCAAGAGAGAAGACAGCACTACACCAAGAGAGAAGGCAGCACTACACCACGAGAGAAGACAGCCCTACACCACGAGAGAAGACAGCACTACACCACGAGAGAAGACAGCCCTACACCACGAGAGAAGGCAGCACTACACCACGAGAGAAGACAGCCCTACACCACGAGAGAAGGCAGCACTACACCAAGAGAGAAGGCAGCACTACACCAAGAGAGAAGGCAGCACTACACCAAGAGAGAAGACAGCACTACACCAAGAGAGAAGACAGCCCTACACCACGAGAGAAGACAGCCCTACACCAAGAGAGAAGACAGCCCTACACCAAGAGAGAAGACAGCACTACACCAAGAGAGAAGACAGCCCTACACCACGAGAGAAGACAGCCCTACACCACGAGAGAAGGCAGCACTACACCAAGAGAGAAGGCAGCACTACACCAAGAGAGAAGGCAGCACTACACCAAGAGAGAAGACAGCCCTACACCACGAGAGAAGACAGCCCTACACCAAGAGAGAAGACAGCCCTACACCACGAGAGAAGGCAGCACTACACCACGAGAGAAGGCAGCACTACACCAAGAGAGAAGGCAGCACTACACCAAGAGAGAAGGCAGCACTACACCAAGAGAGAAGACAGCACTACACCAAGAGAGAAGACAGCCCTACACCACGAGAGAAGACAGCCCTACACCAAGAGAGAAGACAGCCCTACACCACGAGAGAAGGCAGCACTACACCACGAGAGAAGGCAGCACTACACCAAGAGAGAAGACAGCCCTACACCACGAGAGAAGGCAGCACTACACCACGAGAGAAGGCAGCACTACACCAAGAGAGAAGACAGCCCTACACCACGAGAGAAGGCAGCACTACACCAAGAGAGAAGACAGCCCTACACCACGAGAGAAGGCAGCACTACACCACGAGAGAAGACAGCCCTACACCACGAGAGAAGGCAGCACTACACCAAGAGAGAAGGCAGCACTACACCACGAGAGAAGACAGCCCTACACCAAGAGAGAAGGCAGCACTACACCAAGAGAGAAGGCAGCACTACACCACGAGAGAAGGCAGCACTACACCACGAGAGAAGACAGCCCTACACGAGAGAAGACAGCACTACACCAAGAGAGAAGACAGCACTACACCAAGAGAGAAGGCAGCACTACACCACGAGAGAAGACAGCCCTACACGAGAGAAGACAGCACTACACCAAGAGAGAAGACAGCACTACACCAAGAGAGAAGGCAGCACTACACCAAGAGAGAAGGCAGCACTACACCAAGAGAGAAGGCAGCACTACACCACGAGAGAAGACAGCCCTACACCACGAGAGAAGGCAGCACTACACCAAGAGAGAAGGCAGCACTACACCAAGAGAGAAGGCAGCACTACACCAAGAGAGAAGACAGCCCTACACCACGAGAGAAGACAGCCCTACACCACGAGAGAAGGCAGCACTACACCACGAGAGAAGGCAGCACTACACCAAGAGAGAAGGCAGCACTACACCAAGAGAGAAGGCAGCACTACACCAAGAGAGAAGACAGCACTACACCAAGAGAGAAGACAGCCCTACACCACGAGAGAAGACAGCCCTACACCACGAGAGAAGACAGCCCTACACCACGAGAGAAGACAGCCCTACACCAAGAGAGAAGGCAGCACTACACCAAGAGAGAAGGCAGCACTACACCAAGAGAGAAGACAGCCCTACACCACGAGAGAAGACAGCCCTACACGAGAGAAGACAGCACTACACCAAGAGAGAAGACAGCACTACACCAAGAGAGAAGACAGCCCTACACCACGAGAGAAGACAGCCCTACACCACGAGAGAAGACAGCCCTACACCACGAGAGAAGACAGCCCTACACGAGAGAAGACAGCACTACACCAAGAGAGAAGACAGCACTACACCAAGAGAGAAGACAGCACTACACCAAGAGAGAAGACAGCACTACACCAAGAGAGAAGACAGTACTACACCACGAGAGAAGACAGCACTACACCAAGAGAGAAGACAGCACTACACCACGAGAGAAGGCAGCACTACACCAAGAGAGAAGACAGTACTACACCAAGAGAGAAGACAGCCCTACACCAAGAGAGAAGGCAGCACTACACCAAGAGAGAAGACAGTACTACACCAAGAGAGAAGGCAGCACTACACCAAGAGAGAAGACAGCACTACACCAAGAGAGAAGGCAGCACTACACCAAGAGAGAAGACAGTACTACACCAAGAGAGAAGGCAGCACTACACCAAGAGAGAAGACAGCACTACACCAAGAGAGAAGACAGCACTACACCACGAGAGAAGGCAGCACTACACCAAGAGAGAAGACAGCACTACACCAAGAGAGAAGGCAGCACTACACCAAGAGAGAAGACAGCACTACACCAAGAGAGAAGGCAGCACTACACCAAGAGACAAGACAGCACTACACCAAGAGAGAAGACAGCACTACACCAAGAGAGAAGACAGCACTACACCAAGAGAGAAGACAGCACTACACCAAGAGAGAAGACAGCACTACACCAAGAGAAGACAGCACTACACCAAGAGAGAAGACAGCACTACACCAAGAGAAGACAGCACTACACCAAGAGAGAAGACAGCACTACACCAAGAGAAGACAGCACTACACCAAGAGAGAAGACAGCACTACACCAAGAGAAGACAGCACTACACCAAGAGAGAAGACAGCACTACACCAAGAGAGAAGACAGCACTGTACCAAAAGAGAAGACAGCCCTACACCACGAGAGACGACAGCACTACACCAAGAGAGAAGACAGCCCTACACCACGAGAGACGACAGCACTACACCAAGAGAGAAGACAGCCCTACACCACGAGAGAAGACAGCACTACACCAAGAGAGAAGACAGCCCTACACCACGAGAGAAGACAGCACTACACCAAGAGAGAAGACAGCCCTACACCACGAGAGAAGACAGCACTACACCAAGAGAGAAGACAGCCCTACACCAAGAGAGAAGACAGCACTACACCAAGAGAGAAGACAGCCCTACACCAAGAGAGAAGACAGCACTGTACCAAGAGAGACGACAGCCCTACACCACTAAGAAACAAGGTTACTACGGAACTAGAAAGAATTTACCAATGTTTTGTAGCCTTCCTGACACCACCACTGCTCGTTAACACACCTACACACCACCACCACTGGCTTTCCAATTTCCTTACACAACCGGCGTCATACAAGCACTGAATGAAAAGAGAAAAATAAAGGCGAGGGAGAAAGAGAAGAGTAAGCAAATGGTGTTGAGAGTGGGAGTAGGAACAGCAGGGAGCCTGACCAGATTGGTGGGTCGGCAGGTAGTGAGGCAGGTAGTGAAGCAGGTAGTGAAGCAGGTAGTGAAGCAGGTAGTGAGGCAGGTAGTGAGGCAGGTAGTGAAGCAGGTAGTGAAGCATGTAGTGAAGCAGGTAGTGAAGCAGGTAGTGAAGAAGGTAGTGAGGCAGGTAGTGAAGCAGGCAGTGAAGAAGGTAGTGAAGCAGGTAGTGAAGCAGGTAGTGAAGAAGGTAGTGAAGAAGGTAGTGAAGCAGGTAGTGAACCAGGTAGTGAAGCAGGTAGTTAAGAAGGTAGTGAGGCAGGTAGTGAAGCAGGTAGTGAAGAAGGTAGTGAGGCAGGTAGTGAAGAAGGTAGTGAAGCAGGTAGTGAGGCAGGTAGTGAGGCAGGTAGTGAAGCAGGTAGTGAAGCAGGTAGTGAGGCAGGTAGTGAAGAAGGTAGTGAAGCAGGTAGTGAGGCAGGTAGTGAGGCAGGTAGTGAAGAAGGTAGTGAGGCAGGTAGTGAAGAAGGTAGTGAAGCAGGTAGTGAGGCAGGTAGTGAAGCAGGTAGTGAAGAAGGTAGTGAAGCAGGTAGTGAGGCAGGTAGTGAAGCAGGTAGTGAAGAAGGTAGTGAAGCAGGTAGTGAGGCAGGTAGTGAGGCAGGTAGTGAAGCAGGTAGTGAAGAAGGTAGTGAAGCAGGTAGTGAGGCAGGTAGTGAAGCAGGTAGTGAAGAAGGTAGTGAAGCAGGTAGTGAGGCAGGTAGTGAGGCAGGTAGTGAGGCAGGTAGTGAAGCAGGTAGTGAAGAAGGTAGTGAGGCAGGTAGTGAAGAAGGTAGTGAGGCAGGTAGTGAAGAAGGTAGTGAGGCAGGTAGTGAAGCAGGTAGTGAAGAAGGTAGTGAGGCAGGTAGTGAGGCAGGTAGTGAAGAAGGTAGTGAGGCAGGTAGTGAGGCAGGTAGTGAAGAAGGTAGTGAGGCAGGTAGTGAAGAAGGTAGTGAGGCAGGTAGTGAGGCAGGTAGTGAAGCAGGTAGTGAAGAAGGTAGTGAGGCAGGTAGTGAAGCAGGTAGTGAGGCAGGTAGTGAGGCAGGTAGTGAGGCAGGTAGTGAAGCAGGTAGTGAAGAAGGTAGTGAAGAAGGTAGTGAGGCAGGTAGTGAGGCAGGTAGTGAGGCAGGTAGTGAGGCAGGTAGTGAAGCAGGTAGTGAAGAAGGTAGTGAAGAAGGTAGTGAAGCAGGTAGTGAGGCAGGTAGTGAGGCAGGTAGTGAGGCAGGTAGTGAAGCAGGTAGTGAAGAAGGTAGTGAGGCAGGTAGTGAAGAAGGTAGTGAGGCAGGTAGTGAAGAAGGTAGTGAGGCAGGTAGTGAAGAAGGTAGTGAAGCAGGTAGTGAGGCAGGTAGTGAAGAAGGTAGTGAGGCAGGTAGTGAAGAAGGTAGTGAGGCAGGTAGTGAAGAAGGTAGTGAAGCAGGTAGTGAGGCAGGTAGTGAGGCAGGTAGTGAAGAAGGTAGTGAGGCAGGTAGTGAGGCAGGTAGTGAAGAAGGTAGTGAAGCAGGTAGTGAGGCAGGTAGTGAGGCAGGTAGTGAAGCAGGTAGTGAGGCAGGTAGTGAAGCAGGTAGTGAGGCAGGTAGTGAGGCAGGTAGTGAAGCAGGTAGTGAGGCAGGTAGTGAGGCAGGTAGTGAGGCAGGTAGTGAGGCAGGTAGTGAAGAAGGTAGTGAAGCAGGTAGTGAGGCAGGTAGTGAGGCAGGTAGTGAAGCAGGTAGTGAGGCAGGTAGTGAAGAAGGTAGTGAGGCAGGTAGTGAAGAAGGTAGTGAAGCAGGTAGTGAGGCAGGTAGTGAGGCAGGTAGTGAAGAAGGTAGTGAAGAAGGTAGTGAGGCAGGTAGTGAGGCAGGTAGTGAAGAAGGTAGTGAAGCAGGTAGTGAGGCAGGTAGTGAAGAAGGTAGTGAGGCAGGTAGTGAAGAAGGTAGTGAGGCAGGTAGTGAGGCAGGTAGTGAGGCAGGTAGTGAGGCAGGTAGTGAGGCAGGTAGTGAGGCAGGTAGTGAAGAAGGTAGTGAAGCAGGTAGTGAGGCAGGTAGTGAGGCAGGTAGTGAAGCAGGTAGTGAGGCAGGTAGTGAAGAAGGTAGTGAGGCAGGTAGTGAAGAAGGTAGTGAAGCAGGTAGTGAGGCAGGTAGTGAGGCAGGTAGTGAAGAAGGTAGTGAAGAAGGTAGTGAGGCAGGTAGTGAGGCAGGTAGTGAAGAAGGTAGTGAAGCAGGTAGTGAGGCAGGTAGTGAAGAAGGTAGTGAGGCAGGTAGTGAAGAAGGTAGTGAAGCAGGTAGTGAGGCAGGTAGTGAGGCAGGTAGTGAAGAAGGTAGTGAAGAAGGTAGTGAGGCAGGTAGTGAGGCAGGTAGTGAAGAAGGTAGTGAAGCAGGTAGTGAGGCAGGTAGTGAAGAAGGTAGTGAGGCAGGTAGTGAAGAAGGTAGTGAAGCAGGTAGTGAGGCAGGTAGTGAGGCAGGTAGTGAAGAAGGTAGTGAGGCAGGTAGTGAGGCAGGTAGTGAAGAAGGTAGTGAAGCAGGTAGTGAGGCAGGTAGTGAGGCAGGTAGTGAAGAAGGTAGTGAGGCAGGTAGTGAAGAAGGTAGTGAGGCAGGTAGTGAAGAAGGTAGTGAGGCAGGTAGTGAGGCAGGTAGTGAGGCAGGTAGTGAAGAAGGTAGTGAGGCAGGTAGTGAGGCAGGTAGTGAAGAAGGTAGTGAAGCAGGTAGTGAGGCAGGTAGTGAAGAAGGTAGTGAGGCAGGTAGTGAAGAAGGTAGTGAAGCAGGTAGTGAGGCAGGTAGTGAGGCAGGTAGTGAAGAAGGTAGTGAAGAAGGTAGTGAGGCAGGTAGTGAAGAAGGTAGTGAAGCAGGTAGTGAGGCAGGTAGTGAAGAAGGTAGTGAGGCAGGTAGTGAAGAAGGTAGTGAGGCAGGTAGTGAGGCAGGTAGTGAAGCAGGTAGTGAAGAAGGTAGTGAGGCAGGTAGTGAAGCAGGTAGTGAAGAAGGTAGTGAGGCAGGTAGTGAAGAAGGTAGTGAAGCAGGTAGTGAGGCAGGTAGTGAAGCAGGTAGTGAAGCAGGTAGTGAAGAAGGTAGTGAGGCAGGTAGTGAAGCAGGTAGTGAAGCAGGTAGTGAGGCAGGTAGTGAAGCAAGTAGTGAGGCAGCTTGGGCAGACTCAAGCAATAATCAGTACCAGCAGCTAATGACTCAATGGTAGAACAATAATATAAACATTGCTTGCTTCCTTAACAGGTTATACAACAACAGCTGTGTTATACAACAACAGCAGTACCTCACATACCTGTACCTCGTCTACAATATAGATGAATCAAGTAGCTGACACACAACATAAACCTGTCTTCACAAACTTCAATTAGAATATTCGCGAGTTATTTTGGGCACTAATTGAAATATTAAGTTGAGTTGAATAATAGATGAGTGGAGGATTTAAAAATTTAAGAGTCTTACTGGGTCCTCCCAAGTAAGTCTTACGGGATCCTCCCAGGTGTTTTATAGGATCCTCCCAGGTGTGTTTTACTTGGTCCTCCCAGGAGTGTCTTACGAAATCCTCCCCTGTATGTCTTACGGGATCCTCCCAGGTGTGTTTTATAAGGTCCTCCCAGGTGTGTCTTAAGGGATCCTCCCAGGTGTGTCTTAAGGGATCCTCCCAGGTGTGTCTTATCTGTGTTGCCACCTTGTCCAGCGTAAACACCTTGCAAGACCCCGTGTTGCAGCCAGGGCAGATGAACCGCCCTACCTGTGTGTGTGTGTGTGTGTGTGTGTGTGTGTGTGTGTGTGTGTGTGTGTGTGTGTGTGTGTGTGTGTGTGTGTGTGTGTGTGTGTGTGTGTGTGTGTATGTGTGTGTGTGTGTGTAAGCCTAGGGTGAAGAGAGACGATAGTAATAGTTAAAGAACAGATGAGTAAGAGTGTAAAATGAATGAATAACAGTGAAGAATAAGAGTGAGAAGTGGTAAGGATGTAAAAACTGGTGAATAAGGATGAAAGAAGTGGTGAATAAGGATGAAGGAAGCGGTGAATAAGAATGAAGGAAGTGGTGAGTAATGAATGAAAAGGTAGCCAGGCTGCTGACTGACCAGTGTTGTACAACGCTGGTTGGCCTGTACTAAATAATCAGACTGGACCATTAAGCTAGCTCACCGCCAGGGTGTAAAAACTGACACAGTTCTGTGGCACTTTCTCTGGCACCGTCTATGTGGCACAGACAATGTCATGGCTCTGTGACACTCTGGCACTGTTCTCCAGTGTGGCACTCACAGGATGGACGAGGGTCATATGAAGAAGAGGTCTCTCTCTCTCTCTCTCTCTCTCTCTCTCTCTTCCTCGCTTCACAACACACACTCAACATTCCTACAACATTATTCACGCTGTAGAGGCATGCAGAGCACTTTGCAACACTGGTGCAGCGCTTAACAAGAATAAAGAACTACACGCTACAGTAGTTTAAGTTGTTTTAGTGTGTGGAACGCAGGGTAATGAGCAGGAGGGAGGGAGGGAGAGAAGGAAGGAGGGAGGGAGGGAGGGAGGGAAGGAGGGAGGGAGGGAGGGATGGAGAGAAGGAAGGAGGGAGGGAGGGAGGGAGATGGTGCTTGGGTAACACGGTAATGGCCCTAAAATAAATGATGCATGTCAAGAAGCAGAATTAAGAGGATTAGGAGAGAGAGAGAGAGAGAGAGAGAGAGAGAGAGAGAGAGAGAGAGAGAGAGAGAGAGAGGGGAGAGGAAAGGAGAAAGTGAAAGGAGGGAGAGGGAAGGAGAAAGAGAGCGAGAGGCGGGAGAGGGAAGGAGAGAGAGAAAGAGGAGGGAGAGGGACAGAGAAAGAGAGAGAGGAGGGAGAGGGAAGGGGAGAGATGAAGGAAAATGAATGATAGAGGAGAGGGAGAATAAGACAAGGGGTAGGAAAGCAATGAAGGGTGAAGGAGACAAGAGAGGAGGGAGAAGGATGGAGGGAGGAAAGATGGAGGGAGGAATGATGGAGGGAGGGAAGGAGGGAATTAGGGAGAGAGGGAGTGACTGTGAGGGAGATGGGTGCCACACGCTCCACAATGAGGAGATCATTGACCACAATAGAGGAGGTGGTGCGAGGTGCTGGTTATAATATGCTCCCTTGCTCTCCCTCACCTTCCTTCACCCTCCCTCTCCCTTACTGCATGAGAATAATTTTCAGTGATCCAGTGTGCGCTAGAATCATAAACCTGAGGGAAGAACTGACGCTTCCTACTGTGCATAAAAGGCTGACACAGTTAAAGACAATCTTGTGTTATGATCCTGCAAGACCCGGCGTCGCCAGCACACCTCAGGGACGTCTTCGGCTCGCCATGTTTTCTTTCATACCTACAGCATGCCACACAGTGTTACTAACATAATATATCTAATAGTACTGGTATGAGGCATTAAGACCTCTTCTGATCTGAAAGGAATGTGTATGGACAACTTAGTTAAAGCGTCCACTAGGCTGTGACATAGTGACTGCCAGAATCATGTTGAGATACCGTCAACTATGGCAGGTAAATGTAATTTTGCACAAGTGAACCTCTCAACTCGACCTATGCACATGTAAGCTGGGTGAAATACTGGCATACGAGCTTTACCATAATATAGTTGAGTGTCCAGTACTCGGTGACTTTAGACCTGGTGGAATAGGCTATTCGGAAGAGTGTAAATACTTCAGCTACTCTGTGAAGCTTGAGGATATCCTGGGGTCAGTCAACACGTAGTGGGTGTTGTTTAGCACAAGTAAGGTAGAGTTTGTATCGTGGTGTTCAGGCTACTTAACGCCAGGATAGTGCAAGTATATAATGTAGTTTTAAAATGTTGAGAGGGTATTGAAACAGTGAATAAGCATTTTTTGTGCATGTATGTGTGTATGTATGTATATATGTATCCTTAGACATATAACCTATATTCCTAACACCCTCCCCCCCTCCCTTACGTCTTTCTATCTCCTTTATATAATTTTTGTTGTCCTGCTCCGTGATGATGGAGATGTTTTCATAAAAATTCAATTTTTTTCCTGTGTGATGGACAGACCATACCAGAGATGGTAATTCCTTCCAGTTCTGAGGGAAGGAAGCCTTTGTAGTTAATGACGATATCCTGTTCGTCTGCCAGCTCAGGCTGACAGACGAACACCACGTATGTGATCCATCCACTGTGATGGAATATGACATGGGAGACATAACTAGTTGTTGTTCCACTGTGTAACTATTATATGGAACAAGGTAGTAGCACATTCTTGATGTATCCAATTTTGCTAAATAAAAAAAAATCTCCCTCACTCCCTCTCCAACCTACCTCTCCGCTCACCACCCTCCCTCATCACACTCACTCGCCCCTCTCCACCTTCCCTCACCACCTGGCCCCCCCGTCCACCCTTCAGTGCCAGAATTCTCTGTAAATCAATCTCCAGCATTCATCTTTATGCGAGGTGCAATATTTTTCCTAAGCCCATGACGTCACAGCATCGTGCTGGACCGTCTTGCAACACCTGAATCATTTTGTTAAGTTACCATCAACACCTGAAAGATTCTGTGATAACACACCAACAACTACAATATCACCAACTCCTGTAATATCAGCTAAAACACCCGTACGATTGTGTTACAACACAACACTTGCAATATCACCAGCAACATCAACACCTGCAACACCTTTCTTTGTATTTGACTGGCTCCTCCTCCTTAATTCCCCACTACTACCACTACCACTACTACTACTACTACTTCTACTACTACTGCTACTACTACTGCTACTACTACTGCTACTACTACTACTACTACTATTACCACCACTACCTCTTCCTGCCTATATATACCCGTCCTGCTCCACTTCTGGTTAGTGTGACTTTGTAAATGGTCCAAGTCGGACCGAAACGTCGTCGTAAGCTCCTCTCTTCTATGTGCGGGTTATTTGTGTACTGCAGAATAACAAACAACACTTGCAACATAGTGTTATATCAATATACCAACAACCACCACAGCAACAGTTCAGTGCTGGTGACAAAATTTATTTTTGGACCAACCTAAGACACAAAATGTGAAATATACATTGTTGATGCTGAGATAACCTAGTGTGTGTGGCAGGACGGAGGCTGTGCAAGAAAGGTACAAAATAGTGTCGGTTTAGACACATGTGCAACATCTGGATATCTTTATTGTAGACGTTTCGCCATCCAGTGGCTTTATCAATACAGATTCTAGGACATAATTAGAAGACAGTAGAACTATATACAAAAGATGAGGTAATCAGTCCCTCAGCCTTGGGACGGAGGCTGGAACCTCTCATCTCCAACAAGGAAGACAACAGTGTCTGGAGCCAGCCAGGGCAGAGGCTCGAGGGACACGAGATTTCCAACCTACATCGTTCTGTCAGATAGTTAACACCACTGGTCGCAGTGTTGCAGACTGACACTTTGCAGTTAAGTCACATAAATAAATGTAGACAAACATATTAAGTGAATTATTGTCCTCTGGGAATAAACTGACTTTCTCAGAAGACTTACCAGCTAGTTGGTTAATGGGATTCAAAGCTTGTTGACAACACTAGGGTCGTTAAAGCTGCATGTAACCTTTTTACTATCAGACAAGAATACTTTAATCCATAAGCTAGGGAATATAATAAATTCTCAGCATGTAGAACCTGAGGAAAATATTCCTCTGAGTGTATATATATTCTACGTTACCAACAATATATACAGCATGCTAAAAAAAAATCAAGAATCTGCATCGACAAGTCAAAACTGAAAAGGGAAATTCATAACAAAAGCAAAGTTAAGACGGATAAGATTAAAAATAGGGAGAAGCGGAAACAAATGAAAGAAAAGAGATACTAATAATAGTGGGTCAACTACCACACCCAGAGGAAGCGCTCCCACAGGAAGATAAACACTGGCCAGCCAGGGTTAAGTGAAAGAGAAACTTCGTGCAGACGTGTACATCACCAAGCACAGTATTATTATACGCCAAAGTGGTTGGTCCATGTTGTTACCACGTCTCCTCACCCTCACCTACCCCTTTGAAACATTTCATCCACCTATATTTCTATCCCCCTCCCCCTCCAACTTACCAAGCCTCTGGTTAAAGAATCTCGAAGCACAATATATGTGAACACAGAAGAAAGGGAAGACAGCGGATGCCGTCAACACTAAATATGGGAATATATACATTTGGGGAAAGTTTAAACTAGTCACACCCAAAGAAGTGCCTCAGAATCCTACTGAAGGGAAAAAAACAATGCAACATTGAAAAAGGATGTAATTTCTACCGTCCTGAAATGTGTGAAGACTCACATAAGAAAGACTGTGTTACGACGCAGACTGAACATCCCATTAATTAAGAAGCACTGGCAGGTACAGCGATGTACATGTGTTGAGTGTAAATATATAGCGAGAAAAAAGAAACAACAGTCACAGGCGTGAAAGAAAGAGTAAAGAGAGAGAGAGAGAGAGAGAGAGAGTGAGAGGGGGGGGGAGATAGAAATGAGTCATAGAGGCTAGTGGGAGGGACAAGTGACCTAATATGGACCAGACCACTCTACCTCTCTTGAGCCTTGCAACCGCCTATATTACTCTCTCTCTCTCTCTCTCTCTCTCTCTCTCTCTCTCATACCATGTTGACAGCTTTATTCTTATAGCTACAAATAGGCAATTATAAATTGGTCAATGTAGCAATTCAGCTTAATGGGTCACTCAAACAAGACCCTTTTCCGCGTGTCACTCCGTGGCCAAAAAAGGTCAAGACAGTGTCTTTTTAAAATCATGACCCACCTTATGTCATCATGGGGTCAAGGCCCCCCCACGGCCCCCTGAGGGTGTTTGGGGTTGGACGTATGGCAGCACAAGGTGGGTGCTGAGTGGATGTTACACCCATCATCCAGTGTTTATTGTTATCTTATTTGGTGTGTGTGTGTGTGTGCTCACCTAATTGTGGTTGCAGGGGTCGAGACTCAGCTCCTGGCACCGCCTCTTCATTGAACGCTGCTAGGTCCTCTCTCTCTCTGCTCCATGAGCTTTATCATACCTCGTTTTAAAGCTATGTATGGTTCCTGCCTCCACTACATCACTCGCCAGACTGTTCCACTTCCTGACTACTCTATGACTGAAGAAATAATTCCTAACATCCCTGTGACTCATCTGAGTCTTTAACTTCCAAGAGTAACCCCTTGTTTCTGTGTCCCCTCTCTGGAACATCTTGTCTGTGTGTGTGTGTGTGTGTGTGTGTGTGTGTGTGTGTGTACTCACCTAGTTGTACTCACCTAGTTGAGGTTGCGGGGGTCGAGTCCGAGCTCCTGGCCCCGCCTCTTCACTGATCGCTACTAGGTCACTCTCCCTGAGCCGTGAGCTTTATCATACCTCTGCTTAAAGCTATGTATGGATCCTGCCTCCACTACATCGCTTCCCAAACTATTCCACTTACTGACTACTCTGTGGCTGAAGAAATACTTCCTAACATCCCTGTGATTCATCTGTGTCTTCAGCTTCCAACTGTGTCCCCTTGTTACTGTGTCCAATCTCTGGAACATCCTGTCTTTGTCCACCTTGTCAATTCCTCTCTGTATTTTGTATGTCGTTATCATGTCCCCCCTATCTCTCCTGTCCTCCAGTGTCGTCAGGTTGATTTCCCTTAACCTCTCCTCGTAGGACATACCTCTTAGCTCTGGGACTAGTCTTGTTGCAAACCTTTGTGTGTGTGTGTGTGTGTGTGTGTGTGTGTGTGTGTGTGTGTGTGTGTGTGTGTGTGTGTGTGTGTGTGTGTGTGTGTGTGTGTGTGTGTGTGTGTGTGTCTGACAATTTTATCAATCACTGGGACCCTGTGAACTCTGTCATAAACTGGTTGTTCAAAGCAACCACACAACGTAGGCTGCTTGTTCAAAGTATCGGTGTGTTTATTACTAACAAGTTTGCACGGTGAACACTGGTGAAGGAGGCAGTGCGCTAGCCTCCAGCTCTGGTACACTGGTGAAGGAGGCAGTGCGCTAGCCTCCAGCTCTGGTACACTGGTGAAGGAGGCAGTGCGCTAGCCTCCAGCTCTGGTACACTGGTGAAGGAGGCAGTGTGCTAGCCTCCAGCTCTGGTACACTGGTGAAAGAGGCAGTGCGCTAGCCTCCAGCTCTGGTACACTGGTGAAGGAGGCAGTGTGCTAGCCTCCAGCTCTGGTACACTGGTGAAGGAGGCAGTGCGCTAGCCTCCAGCTCTGGTACACTGGTGAAGGAGGCAGTGCGCTAGCCTCCAGCTCTGGTACACTGGTGAAGGAGGCAGTGCGCTAGCCTCCAGCTCTGGTACACTGGTGAAGGAGGCAGTGTGCTAGCCTCCAGCTCTGGTACACTGGTGAAGGAGGCAGTGTGCTAGCCTCCAGCTCTGGTACACTGGTGAAGGAGGCAGTGCGCTAGCCTCCAGCTCTGGTACACTGGTGAAGGAGGCAGTGTGCTAGCCTCCAGCTCTGGTACACTGGTGAAGGAGGCAGTGCGCTAGCCTCCAGCTCTGGTACACTGGTGAAGGAGGCAGTGCGCTAGCCTCCAGCTCTGGTACACTGGTGAAGGAGGCAGTGCGCTAGCCTCCAGCTCTGGTACACTGGTGAAGGAGGCAGTGTGCTAGCCTCCAGCTCTGGTACACTGGTGAAGGAGGCAGTGCGCTAGCCTCCAGCTCTGGTACACTGGTGAAGGAGGCAGTGTGCTAGCCTCCAGCTCTGGTACACTGGTGAAGGAGGCAGTGCGCTAGCCTCCAGCTCTGGTACACTGGTGAAGGAGGCAGTGCGCTAGCCTCCAGCTCTGGTCCCAGCATTTACCTTTTGTTTACATTCATTTTTGATGCCACAGTTCCATCAGTAAGATTAATGAAAAGATGATTTGATCCTTGTAGCCTTAACACACCTGTCACTTCCTTCACACCTGTCATACACCACGACTAACACACCTGTCACTTCCTTCATACCTGTCATACACCACGACTAACACACCTGTCACTTCCTTCATACCTGTCATACACCACGACTAACACACCTGTCACTTCCTTCATACCTGTCATACACCACGACTAACACACCTGTCACTTCCTTCATACCTGTCATACACCACGACTAACACACCTGTCACTTCCTTCATACCTGTCATACACCACGACTAACACACCTGTCACTTCCTTCATACCTGTCATACACCACGACTAACACACCTGTCACTTCCTTCATACCTGTCATACACCACGACTAACACACCTGTCACTTCCTTCATACCTGTCATACACCACGACTAACACACCTGTCACTTCCTTCACACCTGTCATGCAGCACGACTAACACACCTGTCACTTCCTACATACCTGTCATACACCACGACTAACACACCTGTCACTTCCTTCACACCTGTCATGCAGCACGACTAACACACCTGTCACTTCCTACATACCTGTCATACACCACGACTAACACACCTGTCACTTCCTTCACACCTGTCATGCAGCACGACTAACACACCTGTGACTTCTTCCACACCTGTCATGATACCTGTCATGCAGCACAGGAGGGCTCCACCACAGACACACTACCGTGGGTCATCACAGTCAGGTTGATCATCTTACCACATTAAAAATCATCAAAGCTTCAGCAGCACTCTTGGTCAACACAACACACACCGCTCTCACAACACAGCCGCGCACCTACTTACTGCCCCGTTAATGAGGCACTTGTTATATCACCTACTTACTGCCCCGTTAATGAAACACAGAAGCTGTACACTAAGGGATATGGAGGAGCCTATTTCCCTATTTCTAAGTTTCCCTGTGTCCTAATATCATGTTTACTTTCTCCTATAATCTACCTTAAAGTTATCATACTTTAACTGTGTTGGTATAATTTTAAGCAGCTGCAGTCCTGTATTCATACCAAAAGCGCCATGAGAAGCCCAATGTAGTACTGGATAAGTGGTCGTGAACTTATACTGACGAGCTGTTACAAAGCTAGAAACAGGCTAGATGCAAGAGGTGATCAATAAGTTAACTTTCTGGTATTCTCCGGTAGATGTCTATGCTACAAGATGTCGCATTTTGTAACGTATACCTCTACAAGCCACGTAAATGGAGCACTTGTACAATTCTACAAGCCAAGCTAACTAAAGCACTCAAAAAAGGCTAAAAGTTTTACTAAATAAGGAAGTCATACAAAGCTACAAGTCGTTCTAAATGAGAGACTTATAATATTACAGTAGCGCTAAATGAAAGACTGTATAACGCTACAAGCCTTACTGTGTTATAAGCCGCAATAAACGAGATTTGCTAGAAGTAAACGAGATACTTGTAAAACACTACACACCAAGACACTAGAGCTAGGCAGAGTTATCGACTAAGAGTTACAAGTAGTTATGGGATGGTAGCCATACTACCAGTTAGCACTCAAGATGACCACAACACAGTGATGAGACCATAACACAGAGGTGAAGTCACAACACAGATGAGGTCACAACACAGAGGTGAGACCACAACACAGGGATGAGGTCAGCGTTCGAGTGACCTGTGGATGGTTGGTTAATTGAGCCACACGTTACATTAAGATTGGATTCTTAACTTGATTGTGAAGACTGTTGTTGTTATTGCAGTCTCGGGGAACATCCGGTGGTCTACTAACCTCTGATGTGTGGTGCTAAAGACGCCGGTGTCTACTAACCTCTGATGTATGGTGCTACAGACGCCGGTGTCTACTAACCTCTGATGTATGGTGCTACAGACGCCGGTGTCTACTAACCTCTGATGTGTGGTGCTACAGACGCCGGTGTCTACTAACCTCTGATGTGTGGTGCTACAGACGCCGGTGTCTACTAACCTCTGATGTGTGGTGCTACAGACGCCGGTGTCTACTAACCTCTGATGTGTGGTGCTACAAACGCCGGTGTCTACTAACCTCTGATGTGTGGTGCTACAGACGCCGGTGTCTACTAACCCTGGCATACAATACCGTAAACAGTTCTTTGCTAATGTGTAATGTGGTAGCCAGCCACAGTACAGCGACTGTTCTCTTGCTGAGTGGATTCAACGACCCGTGTACGTGAAAGCTTTAGGGATGGTTGTGACTGGATTCTAAGTTGTGTCTGGGTTGAGAATACTGTACGAGGGAGCTTTGAATGGGTTTTAAATTGGTAGCGACTGAACACAATAACGTAAATGTGGTGAAGGCTAGAAAAGCGACAGGATGGATAATGAAAACTTTCAACACAAGAGAAATAATGCTAATGGTGACACTATTCAAATCACTTGTGGTCTCTCGTTTATAATGAGTTCGATACTGATGGCTCCATTCAAGACAGGAGAGAGATCAGAGAGGGGAAAATGTAGAGAGTTTGTTTACTTTCCACAATGTCAATAAAACATTTAAACTACTAGCAAAGACTCAGGGAACTTGGAACATACTCTTTTGGAACATGGAAGATACTTGAGGGCTCAGTCCCAAATTTGGAACATGGAAGATATTTGAGGGCTCAGTCCCAAATTTGGAACATGGAAGATACTTGAGGGCTCAGTCCCAAATTTGGAACATGGAAGATACTTGAGGGCTCAGTCCCAAATTTACACAGTAACTTACCAACATATTGGAGTGAGAAATACGGGAGGGACACCATGGGCACAATATTCGTGTAAACATCCGTGAGTCAAGATTATTCATCCTGCTACCAGCAGAAGGAAACTGGATCACTACCTCTGCAAAGTGCCAGATCCACCTGGCTGTGATGACTAGGTGAGCCAACGGGTCGCTATCAGATACAGCCTCGTTGAATAGGCACTCAGCAGAAGTTTGGACAAAGGCCGGGCTGGTAGACTGGAAAAGCCTTCGAAATTGGTCACTGTTATATCAGAGGTATATAAATCTACACCAGCCTACCCATTCAACCTCTATCCACCCCTCCACTAACCCACCACACAACATAACCTCCACATTATAAAAACCAGTTTCCAGGCCCCCATATCAGAAATCTACACCGAGCACATTGTCGATCGCCAACCACAATAACCAGCAAGACAGGACCTGGTTTTTCACCTTACATATATCAGACGTAGAGGAACTAGACGATGGAATGCTGAAAGGAACTAGTGTGTGTCCATCACACAAAGTCTTGAACACCCAGTACAAGTGGGACTGGTGAAGATACAGACGGCTAAAAGAAAAAAATAATACCGAAGAGGAAACTACTCAGGGATAAGAGATTTCATAAATACTGCGTAACGAGAAAGGAAAATGAACGGTCAGATTATTCCCAGTGTGTTGGGAAGACCTAGCCAGTGTGTTGGGAAGACCTAGCCAGTGTGTTGGGAAGACCTAGCCAGTGTGTTGGGAAGACCTAGCCAGTGTGTTGGGAAGACCTAGCCAGTGTGTTGGGAGGACCTAGCCAGTGTGTTGGGAAGACCTAGCCAGTGTGTTGGGAAGACCTAGCCAGTGTGTTGGGAGGCAGCAGGAAGACTCACCGGAGAAATATAAGGGAAAACCATGATTTAAACAAGGTGGACAAAACATGAAACAAAGCATCGTGGAAACAGTACAGGACATGGAAGACAACACTCGATAGTAAAATAAGCAGATGAGAGACATAAGAAAAGGGGAAAAATAAACAAGAGAGTTATAAATGAATACTCGAGGATAAGATGAAATATAGAACGGCAATTAATAAATAATATAGCGTTAAAAGATCAAACCTAGAGGAGGTGAAAAGTGATCAGTCACATTAATGACCGTGAAGGAGCAGGATGAGTGAGGATCACTCAAGAGCAGGATGAGTGAGGATCACTCAAGAGCAGGATGAGTGAGGATCACTCAAGAGCAGGATGAGTGAGGATCACTCAAGAGCAGGATGAGTGAGGATCACTCAAGAGCAGGATGAGTGAGGATCACTCAAGAGTAGGATGAGTGAGGATCACTCAAGAGCAGGATGAGTGAGGATCACTCAAGAGCAGGATGAGTGAGGATCACTCAAGAGTAAGACTGAGCGGTATGTGACGAAGTGATCAGATGGTTCAGGCTGGGTTATACTGAAGCTCCAGGATCAACACCAACAGAAACTAGATAACATCCCCACAACAAAGACGGAAGTGAAAACAATGTTGAAAGAACTAAAGGCAACAAAAGCACTAGAGCCTGGCAGCACACCTCCCTGTGTGTTGCCGGAAGAAGCTGTGTGTGTGACCTCCAGTGAGGATCTACAAGTCAAAAATATGAAGGCAACTACTACATAGCTGAAAAACTGTCAAGTGGTCCAATACATAACCAGTACAGAAAAAACACCGAGTTACAGTGTGTTTGACTTATATACTGTCATAATGTCCAAAGTGTAAAAATATATATTGAGAAAGCGGCCAGTAGAGCACCGACAAGAGGAGTTTTATCACATAAAGTTAGCTCGAATTTACGGATGGAAAATTGTGCTTGCCTTACAAACCTACTGTAAAATAAAGAGAGTTAAAGCAAGAAAGTCTAGGATGGGTTGACTCCATATTCTTAGACAACCGAAAAGCCTCTGGCATTGGTACCTCACCAGAGACTGACCCACAAACTAGAAGATGAAATAGACCCAAGAGGAAAAACTACCATTGGATCAAAGAATATCTCTAGGAAGCAGTTCAATACCATCAGTCACACCATGATCCCTAAAAACAGTCTTGCAAAGGCATTCTGTGTTTCCCCGTCACTAAATATCTTACAACCCACCATACCAACTTTAATAAAACTTTGTAAACAAATGACGCAATACCTTACAAACAAACTGCTAAATTTTCATAGCGACTGATCCAAGGACGACAGAGTGGGAGACGTTACGACGGGCGCCACTATGAGATAGACGTTACAACGGGCGCCATTATGAGATAGACGTTATAACGGGCGCCATTATGAGATAGACGTTACAACGGGCGCCATTATGAGATAGACGTTACAACGGGCGCCATTATGAGATAGACGTTACAACAGATGCCATTATGAGATAGACGTTACAACGGGCGCCATTATGAGATAGACGTTACAACAGATGCCATTATGAGATAGACGTTACAACGGGCGCCATTATGAGATAGACGTTACAACAGGTGCCATTATGAGATAGACGTTACAACGGGCGCCATTATGAGATAGACGTTACAACGGGCGCCATTATGAGATAGACGTTACAACAGGTGCCATTATGAGATAGACGTTACAAAGGGCGCCATTATGAGATAGACGTTACAACGGGCGCCATTATGAGATAGACGTTACAACAGATGCCATTATGAGATAGACGTTACAACGGGCGCCATTATGAGATAGACGTTACAACAGATGCCATTATGAGATAGACGTTACAACGGGCGCCATTATGAGATAGACGTTACAACAGGTGCCATTATGAGATAGACGTTACAACGGGTGCCATTATGAGATAGACGTTACAACGGGCGCCATTATGAGATAGACGTTACAACAGGTGCCATTATGAGATAGACGTTACAAAGGGCGCCATTATGAGATAGACG
>NC_091347.1:28096566-28104066 GCF_038502225.1 Cherax quadricarinatus
ATCACCATAGCGTCTCATCCCACCATAGTGCATGGCTTCTACCATAGTGCCTCGCCTCCACAATAGTGCCTCGCCTCCACCATAGTGCCTGGCCCCACGATAGTGCCTGGCCCACCATAGTGCCACGCCTCCACCATAGTGCCTCGCCTCGACCATAGTGCCTCGCCTCCACTGTAGTGCCTCGCCTCCACCATAGTGCCACGCCTCCACCATAGTGCCTCGCCTCCACCATAGTGCCTCGCCTCCACCATAGTGCCTCGCCTCCACCATAGTGTCACGCCTCCACCATAGTGCCTCGCCTCCACCATAGTGCCTTGCCTCCACCATAGTGATTCTCCTTCACCATAGTGCCTCGCCTCCACCATAGTGCCTCGCCTCCACCATAATGCCTCGCCTCCACCATAGTGCCTCGCCTCCACCATAGTGCCACGCCTCCACCATAGTGCCTGGCCTCCACCATAGTGCCTGGCCTCTACCATAGTGCCTCGCCTCCACCATAGTGCCTCGCTTCCACCATAGTGCCTCGCCTCCACCATAGTGCCTCGCTCCACCGTAGTGCCTGGCCTCCACCATACTGCCTCGCTCCACCATAGTGCCTCGCTACACCATAGTGCCTCGCCTCCACCATAGTGCCTGGCCTCCACCATAGTGCCTCGCTCCACCATAGTGCCTGGCCTCCACCATAGTGCCTCGCTCCACCATAGTGCCTCCCCTCCACCATAGTGCCTCGCTCCACCATAGTGCCTCGCTCCACCATAGTGCCTGGCCTCCACCATAGTGCCTCGCTCCACCATAGTGCCTCGCTCCACCGTAGTGCCTCGCTCCACCATAGTGCCTGGCCTCCACCATAGTGCCTCGCTCCACCGTAGTGCCTCGCTCCACCATAGTGCCTGGCCTCCACCATAGTGCCTCGCCTCCACCATAGTGCCTGGCCTCCACCATAGTGCCTCGCTCCACCATAGTGCCTCGCCTCCACCATAGTGCCTCACCTCCACCATAGTGCCTCGCTCCACCATAGTGCCTCGCTCCACCATAGTGCCTGGCCTCCACCATAGTGCCTCGCTCCACCATAGTGCCTCGCCTCCACCATAGTGCTTGGCCTCCACCATAGTGCCTCGCTAAACCATAGTGCCTCGCTACACCATAGTGCCTGGCCTCCACCATAGTGCCTCGCTCCACCATAGTGCCTGGCCTCCACCATAGTGCCTCCCTCCACCATAGTGCCTCGATACACCATAGTGCCTGGCCTCCACCATAGTGCCTCGCTCCACCATAGTGCCTCGCTCCACCATAGTGCCTGGCCTCCACCGTAGTGCCTCGCTCCACCATAGTGCCTCGCCTCCACCATAGTGCCTCGCTCCACCATAGTGCCTCGCTCCACCATAGTGCCTGGCCTCCACCATAGTGCCTCGCTCCACCATAGTGCCTCGCCTCCACCATAGTGCCTCGCTCCACCGTAGTGCCTCGCTCCACCATAGTGCCTCGCCTCCACCATAGTGCCTTGCTCCACCATAGTGCCTGCCTCCACCATAGTGCCTCGCCTCCACCATAGTGCCTGGCCTCCACCATAGTGCCTCGCTCCACCATAGTGCCTGGCCTCCACCATAGTGCCTCGCCTCCACCATAGTGCCTCGCTAAACCATAGTGCCTCGCTTCACCATAGTGCCTGGCCTCCTCCATAGTGCCTCGCTCCACCATAGTGCCTCGCCTCCACCATAGTGCCTCGCCTCCACCATAGTGCCTCGCTAAACCATAGTGCCTCGCTCCACCATAGTGCCTGGCCTCCACCATAGTGCCTCGCTCTACCATAGTGCCTGGCCTCCACCATAGTGCCTCGCTCCACCATAGTGCCTGGCCTCCACCATAGTGCCTCGCTCCACCATAGTGCCTCGCCTCCACCACAGTGCCTTGGCTCCACCATAGTGCCTCGCTCCACCATAGTGCCTCGCTCCACCATAGTGCCTGGCCTCCACCATAGTGCCTCGCTCCACCATAGTGCCTCGCCTCCACCATAGTGCCTCGCTCCACCGTAGTGCCTGGCCTCCACCATAGTGCCTCGCTCCTCCATAGTGCCTGGCCTCCACCATAGTGCCTCGCTCCACCATAGTGCCTCGCCTCCATCATAGTGCCTGGCCTCCACAATAGTGCCTCGCTCCACCATAGTGCCTCGCTCCACCATAGTGCCTTGCCTCCACCTTAGTGCCTCGCTCCACCATAGTGCCTGGCCTCCACCATAGTGCCTCGCTCCGCCATAGTGCCTCGCCTCCACAATAGTGCCTCGCCTCCACCATAGTGCCTCGCCTCCACCATAGTGCCACGCCTCCACCATAGTGCCTCGCCTCCACCATAGTACCTCGCCTCCACCACAGTGCCTCGCCTCCACCAGTGCCTCGCTCCACCATAGTGCCTCGCTCCACCATAGTGCCTGGCCTTCACCATAGTGCCTCGCTCCACCATAGTGCCTGGCCTCCACCATAGTGCCTCGCCTCCACCAGAGTACCTCGCCTCCACCATAGTGCCTCGCCTCCACCATAGTACCTCGCCTCGACCATAGTGCCTCGCCTCCACCATAGTGCCTCGCCTCCACCATAGTGCCTCGCCTCCACCATAGTGCCTCACCTCCACCATAGTGCCTCGCTCCACCATAGTGCCTCGCCTCCACCATAGTGCCTCGCTCCACCATAGTGCCTCGCCTCCACCATAGTGCCTGACCTCCACCATAGTGCCTCGCTCCACCGTAGTGCCTCGCCTCCACCATAGTGCCTGGCCTCCACCATAGTGCCTGGCCTCCACCATAGTGCCTGGCCTCCACCATAGTGCCTCGCCTCCACCATAGTGCCTCGCCTCCACCATAGTGCCTGGCCTCCACCATAGTGCCACGCCTCCCCCATAGTGCCTGGCCTCCACCATAGTGCCTCGCCTCCACCATAGTGCCACGCCTCCACCATAGTGCCTCGCCTCCACCATAGTGCCTCGCCTCCACCATAGTGCCTCGCGTCCACCATAGTGCCACGCCTCCACCATAGTGCCTGGCCTCCACCATAGTGCCTGGCCTCTACCATAGTGCCACGCCTCCACCATAGTGCCTCGCCTCCACCATAGTGCCTCCCCTCCACCATAGTGCCTCGCCTCCACCATAGTGCCACGCCTCCACCATAGTGCCTGGCCTCCACCATAGTGCCTGGCCTCCACCATAGTGCCACGCCTCCACCATAGTGCCTGGCCTCCACCATAGTGCCTCGCCTCCACCATAGTGCCACGCCTCCACCATAGTGCCTGGCCTCCACCGTAGTGCCTCGCCTCCACCATAGTGCCACGCCTCCACCATAGTGCCTGGCCTCCACCATAGTGCCTCGCCTCCACCATAGTGCCACGCCTCCACCATAGTGCCTGGCCTCCACCATAGCGCCTGGCCTCCACCATAGTGCCACGCCTCCACCGTAGTGCCTCGCCTCCACCATAGTGCCTCGCCTCCACCATAGTGCCACGCCTCCACCATAGTGCCTCGCCTCCACCATAGTGCCTCGCCTCCACCATAGTGCCTGGCCTCCACCATAGTGCCTGGCGTCCACCATAGTGCCACGCCTCCACCATAGTGTTACGCCTCCACCATAGTGCCTCGCCTCCACCATAGTGCCTCGCCTCCACAATAGTTCCACGCCTCCACCATAGTGCCTCGCCTCCACCATAGTGCCTCGCCTCCACCATAGTGCCTGGCCTCCACCATAGTGCCTGGCCTCCACCATAGTGCCTGGTCTCCACCATAGTGCCACGCCTCCACCATAGTGCCACGCCTCCACCATAGTGCCTGGCCTCCACCGTATTGCCTCGCCTCCACCATAGTGCCACGCCTCCACCATAGTGCCTGGCCTCCACCATAGTGCCTCGCCTCCACCATAGTGCCACGCCTCCACCATAGTGCCTGGCCTCCACCATAGCGCCTGGCCTCCACCATAGTGCCACCCCTCCACCATAGTGCCTCGCCTCCACCATAGTGCCCAGCCTCCACCATAGTGCCACGCCTCCACCATAGTGCCTCGCCTCCACCATAGTGCCTCGCCTCCACCATAGTGCCTGGCCTCCACCATAGTGCCTCGCGTCCACCATAGTGCCACGCCTCCACCATAGTGCCACGCCTCCACCATAGTGCCTCGCCTCCACCATAGTGCCTCGCCTCCACAATAGTTCCACGCCTCCACCATAGTGCCTCGCCTCCACCATAGTGCCTCGCCTCCACCATAGTGCCTGGCCTCCACCATAGTGCCTGGCCTCCACCATAGTGCCTGGCCTCCACCATAGTGCCACGCCTCCACCATAGTGCCTCGCCTCCACCATAGTGCCTGGCCTCCACCATAGTGCCTGGCCTCCACCATAGTGCCTGGCCTCCACCATAGTGCCTCGCCTCCACCATAGTGCCTCGCCTCCACCATAGTGCCTCGCCTCCACCATAGTGCCTGGCCTCCACCATAGTGCCTGGCCTCCACCATAGTGCCTAGCCTCCACCATAGTGCCACACCTCCACCATAGTGCCACGCCTCCACCATAGTGCCTCGCCTCCACCATAGTGCCTCGCCTCCACCATAGTGCCTGGCCTCCACCATAGTGCCACGCCTCCACCATAGTGCCTGGCCTCCATCATAGTGCCTTGCCTCCACCATAGTGCCTGGCCTCCACCAGTGCCTCGCCTCCACCATAGTGCCTGGCCTCCACCACAGTGCCTGGCCTCCACCATAGTGCCTGGCCTCCACCATAGTGCCTCGCCTCCACCATAGTGCCTGGCCTCCACCATAGTGCCTCGCCTCCACCATAGTGCCTCGCTCCACCATAGTGCCTGGCCTCCACCATAGTGCCTGGCCGCCACCACAGTGCCTGGCCTCCACCATAGTGCCTGGCCTCCACCATAGTGCCTCGCTCCACCATAGTGCCTCGCCTCCACCATAGTGCCTCGCTCCACCATAGTGCCTCGCTCCACCATAGTGCCTCGCTCCACCATAGTGCCTGGCCTCCACCATAGTGCCTCGCTCCACCATAGTGCCTCGCTCCACCATAGTGCCTGGCCTCCACCATAGTGCCTTGCTCCACCATAGTGCCTGGCCTCCACCATAGTGCCTCGCTCCACCATAGTGCCTCGCTCCACCATAGTGCCTGGCCTCCACCATAAGCATCATGTTGGATAAACATATATACACTGTTTGGACCAATAAACTTGCAACTGAATTCCATCAAGTAGTTTACAAGTGCTAGTAACTACAACCTTGCTGAAGCCTTGCTGAAGCCTTGCTGAAGCCTTGCTAAAGCCTTGTTGAAGCCTTGCTGAAGCCTTGCTGAAGCCTTGCTGAAGCCTTGCTGAAGCCTTGCTGAAGCCTTGCTGAAGCCTAACTATAACCATATTGTGAAATATTTGACGATATTCTCACCCTCCTGGGTGAGAATGTTCCCGCCCCAGGATCTCCGTACCTCCTGATACCCAACTCTCCCTTGCCTCCCCCCCCGCCCCCCCCCAGACCTCCCCCCGCCCCCCCCCCAGACCTCCCCCCGCCCCCCCCAGGCCTCCCCCCAGGAAATCCATGAACTAACCACAATGTATTATATATGATGCTACCTCTAGTACAAACTGTGGGAGCCATAGGCTCGGAGAAGTGGATAAAAAGACTTCGAGGAAGCCATTTAAATATTCTGCTTCCCCTTCCACTCCATCTTTCTTTTTAAGTAATGGTTATATTTTATTATTGTGAGTATTTTTAAATTCACGGGAGGCTGTCGTAGTTAGCTGCCCGAGGACCAGGAAAATGATGGGGTGGGGAGGAAAGTGGCGGGGGGAGGGGAGGGTTGGTGAGGAGAGGTGGGGAAGGTGGTGTGGGAGAGAAAGAGTGGAGGACTAGCAACATTCCTGGTGGTGGGGAAGGAGGTGCCCTTGACGTGTACCCCAGGCAGGAGACTGCTGTATCTCCTCACACCTCCATGCTGACCTCCTCCTGCTGCCCCTCCTGCTGCCCCTCCTGCTGACCTCCTGCTGCCCCCTCCTGCTGCCCCTGGTGCTGACACTACTGCAGGTATTCTCACCAGACATAGCCATACTCAGGCTTACAACAGCAGTGCCCAACCAACATTAGTCACCTCTTCACGCACCTCAGACTCACCTCTACAACACATTCACCTCAGACTCACCTCTACAACACACTCACCTCAGACTCACCTCTACAACACACTCACCTCACACTCACCTCTACAACACATTCACCTCAGACTCACCTCTACAACACATTCACCTCAGACTCACCTCTACAACACATTCACCTCAGACTCACCTCTACAACACACTCACCTCAGACTCACCTCTACAACACACTCACCTCAGACTCACCTCTACAACACACTCACCTCAGACTCACCTCTACAACACACTCACCTCAGACTCACCTCTACAACACACTCACCTCAGACTTACCTCTACAACACACTCACCTCAGACTCACCTCTACAACACACTCACCTCTACAACAAATTCACCTCAGACTCACCTCTACAACACATTCACCTCAGACTCACCTCTACAACACATTCACCTCAGACTCACCTCTACAACACAGTCACCTCAGACTCACCTCTACAACACACTCACCTCAGACTCACCTCTACAACACATTCACCTCAGACTCACCTCTACAACACACTCACCTCACACTCACCTCTACAACACACTCACCTCACACTCACCTCTACAACACACTCACCTCACACTCACCTCTACAACACACTCACCTCACACTCACCTCTACAACACACTCACCTCACACTCACCTCTACAACACACTCACCTCACACTCACCTCTACAACACACTCACCTCACACTCACCTCTACAACACACCTCACACTCACCTCTACAACATACTCACCTCACACTCACCTCTACAACACACTCACCTCACACTCACCTCTACAACACACTCACCTCTACAACACACTCACCTCTACAACACACTCACCTCACACTCACCTCTACAACACACTCACCTCTACAACACACTCACCTCACACTCACCTCTACAACACACTCACCTCAGACTCACCTCTACAACACATTCACCTCAGACTCACCTCTACAACACACTCACCTCTACAACACACTCACCTCTACAACACACTCACCTCTACAACACACTCACCTCTACAACACACTCACCTCAGACTCACCTCTACAACACATTCACCTCAGACTCACCTCTACAACACACTCACCTCTACAACACACTCACCTCTACAACACACTCACCTCTACAACACACTCACCTCTACAACACACTCACCTCACACTCACCTCTACAACACACTCACCTCAGACTCACCTCTACAACACATTCACCTCAGACTCACCTCTACAACACACTCACCTCTACAACACACTCACCTCTACAACACACTCACCTCACACTCACCTCTACAACACACTCACCTCTACAACACACTCACCTCACACTCACCTCTACAACACACTCAC
>NC_091347.1:28109066-28121566 GCF_038502225.1 Cherax quadricarinatus
CTACGCCAGCTTGAAAGGTCGTCCTCCAGCAGCTATGCCAGCTTGAAAGGTCGTCCTCCAGCAGCTACGCCAGCTTGAGAGGTCGTCCTCCAGCAGCTACGCCAGCTTGCAAGGTCGTCCTCCAGCAGCTACGCCAGCTTGAAAGATCATCCTCCAGAAGCTACGCCAGCTTGAAAGGTCGTCCTCCAGCAGCTACGCCAGCTTGAAAGGTCGTCCTCCAGCAGCTACGCCAGCTTGAAAGGTCGTCCTCCAGTAGCTACGCCAGCTTGAAAGGTCGTCCTCCAGCAGCTACGCCAGCTTGAAGGGTCGTCCTCCAGCAGCTACGCCAGCTTGAAATGTCGTCTTCCAGCAGCTCCGCCAGCTTGAAAGGTCGTCTTCCCAGCTACGCCAGCTCGAAAGGTCGTCCTCCAGCAGCTACGCCAGCTTGAAAGGTCGTCCTCCAGCAGCTACGCCAGCTTGAAAGGTCGTTCTCCAGCAGCTACGCCAGCTTGAAACGTCGTCCTCCAGCAGCTACGCCAGATTGAAAGGTCGTCCTCCAGCAGCCACACCAGCTTGAAAGGTCGTCCTCCAGCAGCTACGCCAGCTTGAAAGGTCGTCCTCCAGCAGCTACGACAGCTTGAAAGGTCGTCGTCCAGCAGCTACGACAGCTTGAAAGGTCGTCGTCCAGCAGCTACGCCAGCTTGAAAGGTCGTCCTTCAGCAGCTACGCCAACTTGAAAGGTCGTCCTCCAGCAGCTACGCCAGCTTGAAAGGTCGTCGTCCAGCAGCTACGAGAGCTTGAAAGGCCGTCCTCCAGCAGCTACGACAGCTTGAAAGGTCGTCCTCCATCAGCTACGACAGCTTGAAAGGTCGTCCTCCAGCAGCTACGCCAGCTTGAAAGGTCGTCCTCCAGCAGCTACGCCAGCTTGAAAGGTCGTCCTCTAGCAGCTACGCCAGCTTGAAAGGTCGTCCTCCAGCAGCTACGACAGCTTGAAACGTCGTCTTCTGCAGCTACGACAGCTTGAAAGGTCGTCCTCCAGCAGCTACGACAGCTTGAAATGTCGTCCTCCAGCAGCTACGACAGCTTGAAAGGTCGTCTTCTGCAACTACGACAGCTTGAAAGGTCGTCCTCCAGCAGCTACGACAGCTTGAAAGGTCGTCCTCCAGCAGCTACGACAGCTTGAACGGTCGTCTTCTGCAGCTACGACAGCTTGAAAGGTCGTCCTCCAGCAGCTACAGGAGCTTGAAAGGTCGTCTTCTGCAGCTACGACAGCTTGAAAGGTCGTCCTCCAGCAGCTACGACAGCTTGAAAGGTCATCCTCCACAAGCTACGCCAGCTTGAAAGGTCGTCCTCCAGCAGCTACGCCAGCTTGAAAGGTCATCCTCCAGCAGCTATGCCAGCTTGAAAGGTCATCCTCCAGCAGCTATGACAGCTTGAAAGGTCATCCTCCAGCAGCTACGACAGCTTGAAAGGTCATCCTCCAGCAGCTACGCCAGCTTGAAAGGTCATCCTCCAGCAGCTACGCCAGCTTGAAAGGTCATCCTCCAGCAGACCTGGAGTTACTATTAGTCAGCAATTACCGTCTCTTAGGATGACCTCTACAACCCACAGGATGGGCTAAGGTGTGGGGAAGTGTGTGGGAGAGGCAAGAGATAGAGACGGGGAGTGTGTGGGGAATAAGGGAGGTGGTGCTTCTGTCTGTCAGGCTGAACTGACTGTACTGACGCTGTGGTCACCTCTCCATGTCTGCCTGTCTCCCGCGACTAGCCGGGGATCGAACCCGCGATATTTTAGCCCGCCTCTTGGAAAGCCATCCAAAATCCACGACGCTCTCGGCATCTCAAGAGATTTTGCTATGATTCTCTTTCAATAAATCAGGCTATAAATCTCTCTAATTAACACTCATCCCGATCGACAGCTCCCGGTTCACAGATCGCGGTCCAAAGCTCCCGGTTCACAGATCCCGGTCCACAGCTCCTGGTTCAAAGATCCCAGTTCACAACTCCCAGATTGCTGTCCCGAAGTGGACCAGTATGCAAGCCCCGGCCGCCCACGCTGGACCGCCCACACACGTCACATTTACACCGTGCAAGTCCCCGCCCACGTGGTGTGCACAAGGTCAAGTGTTGAGAGAGAGAGAGAGAGAGAGAAGCAAGCAGTCAGAGAAAGACATACAGACAGACATAGAGACAGACACAGACAGGTTGACAGGTAAGCAAGTGGCCCTAACTCCTTTCTCAGAGACCAGGACTAGACAGGAGATGACTGTTTTGAATAATACATAATACCAGCTATTTGTTGCATAGAGACACCAGCTGTTTGTTGCATAGAGACACCAGCTGTTTGTTGCATAGAGACACCAGCTGTTTGTTGTATGGAGATACCAGCTGTTTGTTGCATGGAGACACAACATAGTAACCAACATAAACATCACAGGAGACACAACATAGTAACCAACATAAACATCACAGGAGACACAACATAGTAACCCATATAAACATCACAGGAGACACAACATAGTAACCAACATAAACATCACAGGAGACACAACATAGTAACCAACATAAACATCACAGGAGACACAACATAGTAACCAACATAAACATCACAGGAGACACAACATAGTAACCCATATAAACATCACAGGAGACACAACATAATAACCAACATAAACATCACAGGAGACACAACATAGTAACCAACATAAACATCACAGGAGACACAACATAGTAACCAACATAAACATCACAGGAGACACAACATAGTAACCAACATAAACATCACAGGAGACACAACATAGTAACCAACATAAACATCACAGGAGACACAACATAGTAACCAACATAAACATCACAGGAGACACAACATAGTAACCAACATAAACATCACAGGAGACACAACATAGTAACCAACATAAACATCACAGGAGACACAACATAGTAACCAACATAAACATCACAGGAGACACAACATAGTAACCAACATAAACATCACAGGAGACACAACATAGTAACCAACATAAACATCACAGGAGACACAACATAGTAACCAACATAAACAT
Organism: Cherax quadricarinatus; assembly: GCF_038502225.1. Taxonomy (NCBI): domain Eukaryota; kingdom Metazoa; phylum Arthropoda; class Malacostraca; order Decapoda; family Parastacidae; genus Cherax; species Cherax quadricarinatus. Next base: position 28,112,107 of record NC_091347.1, read on the forward strand.
CACAGGAGACACAACATAGTAACCAACATAAACATCACAGGAGACACAACATAGTAACCAATATAAACATCACAGGAGACACAACATAGTAACCAACATAAACATCACAGGAGACACAATATAGTAACCAACATAAACATCACAGGAGACACAACATAGTAACCAATATAAACATCACAGGAGACACAACATAGTAACCAACATAAACATCACAGGAGACACAACATAGTAACCAATATAAACATCACAGGAGACACAACATAGTAACCAACATAAACATCACAGGAGACACAACATAGTAACCAACATAAACATCACAGGAGACACAACATAGTAACCAACATAAACATCACAGGAGACACAACATAGTAACCAACATAAACATCACAGGAGACACAACATAGTAACCAACATAAACATCACAGGAGACACAACATAGTAACCAATATAAACATCACAGGAGACACAACATAGTAACCAACATAAACATCACAGGAGACACAACATAGTAACCAACATAAACATCACAGGAGACACAACATAGTAACCAATATAAACATCACAGGAGACACAACATAGTAACCAACATAAACATCACAGGAGACACAATATAGTAACCAACATAAACATCACAGGAGACACAACATTGTAACCAATATAAACATCACAGGAGACACAATATAGTAACCAACATAAACATCACAGGAGACACAACATAGTAACCAACATAAACATCACAGGAGACACAACATAGTAACCAACATAAACATAAACCATACCCCCGGCCGGGATTGAACCCGCGGTCATAGAGTCTCAAAACTCCAGCCCGTCGCGTTAGCCACTAGACCAGCTAGCCACAATAAGATTCATCCAACTAGGTATATTTCTACACCATAGGAAAGTTAGCACAGGCACCTCTGTGACCACAAATGCAAGTTTTTACAGACGAATCTCCAGCTAGCGTGGCCGTGACGAACTCTAGCTCAAGTCCCTTCACTGCCGTCAACATGACTTAAGAAATCGTAATGACACGATTGCAATCGTGTCATTACGATTTCTTAAGTCAACATAAACATCACAGGAGACACAACATAGTAACCAACATAATTATTATTATAATCAAAAAGAAGCGCTAAGCCACAAGGGCTATACAGCGCTGCAGGGTAGGAAGGAAGCGAGGGCATCAGGTGGCAAAAGGGAGATGGATGAGTAATAGGTTTGGGATAACAGCGGGGCAGTGGATGGTGAAAGGGTAAAGGGCAGTAAGAGACTGAACTAAAAAGGGCTGAGGGGAGTGCGAAAGGTATCATCATCAGAGTTTGTGGAGTAAATCAGTCGTTGTCAAGAAGTCAATGAGAGAGTCAGGATTAAAGGAGGGTCCATCAGCAAGAAGGGAAGGTAAAGAGAGAGTAGTAGAACGAAAACGACGGAGGTAAATTCTGCGTGCTCGTTCATAGAGAGGGTAGTCTAACAGAATGTGGCTAATCGATACTGGAACTTGACACTGCTCACAGAGAGGAACAGGGTGCCTCTCCATGAGATACCCATGAGTAAGATGAGTGTGGCCAATGGGAAGGCGAGAGAGAGTGGTCTCCCAACCTCGGCACTGATGACAAGAAGACGGCCAGTAACCTATGCTAGGTTTAATAGAATGAAGTTTGTTACCGAGCAGAGTTGACCAACGGGCTGCAGTGTAATGCAGCGAGGTATGGACAAATAGTTGACAGTACGGAATATCATTGCGTAGAAGAAGGGCACTTTCATTAAAGGTCCCATCTGAGAAAGGATCCGAAGAATACAATAAATTATAGCCTGAGATAGGTTGGAAAACAGCCGAGTGTAATTTTGGTTCTTGTAAGCAAGCACCAACAGGGGAAAACCTGGAAAGCAACATCTGAAGCTCACCCCGATTACCCCTGAGGCCGCGGATATTCCACTGTAAATAGGCCATGATTGGCGATGAAGAAAATACCAGGAATCCATAGGGAAAGGCACCTACAGACTAGAGGGGTTAGAAAAGTCAACGTGTGGTGGCATTGGAAGACGTTCAAGCAGCGAAGGAACGGAGCGTTGCGAAGAATGGGGTTGTGAAGATGGAGGAGAGGGAAGAGAAGGAACAGGAAGTGAATCAGTGTCCATTGAAGGTTTAGTCTGCAATATATTCTGAAATGGCTTCAAGTGTTTCTGAATTCAAAGATGTATGGGAGACCATAGTGGAGATAGAAGGGGGAGGGTGAGTAAAGATTGGGACAGTAATGGACTGTATCAAAGTAGAGGGGGAGGAAAGAGTGTAAGGGACTGGAGATGAAGTGTGGGGGGGGGGACAGAAGAGGCAGAAACCTGGGAGGTGGCAGAAGAGGGAGAAACTTAGGAGGGGATGGGGGTGGAAGGCATAGTACGAGGAGGAGGGTGAATCTCCACACTTGTAATAGAGCCAGAGAGAGGGGAAGAACTAGGCACAGAGACTGGAAAGGTAAAGTGTGGAGGTGGAAGAAGGGAAGGAAGGGGCAAAGAAGATTTGAGCAATGTGGATTTTTTGGACTTCTGAGAAGTAGAGGGACGACTGGTATTAGGTGTCGTACGAGGTCTTGTCGATACTGGGGCTTGTGAGGAAGGACGCGAAGATGTAAGAACAGACTGAGTTGTAGTCGGGACGTCAGAGCCAAGGACAGCAAAAGGATTAGATGCCGGAGTGGCTATGGGAGGGGTAACAACAGAGGAGGCTTCAGAAGATGGGACCCCAGAAGTGGGGGGATGTTTTGAAACACGAGAATAAGAAACACGGGGTAGTCTCCCTTGGAGGCGGAGATGAGTAACTGCCATAGCATAAGGGAGACCTTCTGCCTCTTTGAGGCAACGGATTTCACGTTCATTTAAGTAGACCTGGCAATGGCGGGAGTACGAAGGATGAGCTTCATTACAATTAAGGCAAGATGGAGGTTGACTGCAAGATGTATTAGAATGGTCGTCGGCACCACAGACTGGGCATTCGGCCATAGATCTGCAGTATTTCGCTGGGTGACCAAAACGCCAGCAATTTCTACACTGTTGTGGTGTAGGTATCACCTTTCGAACTTGTAACTGATGTCCCGCGACATATGCAGAGGACGGGAGTTCTCGGCTGTACCACTACAAGAATTGAAAGATGTTTTTCAATAGTGATAGGAGTAGTATCGATATTCGAAAGGAGAGAAAGATCATGAGCTTGGGTAGCATTCTGGACAGTGACGATGCGCGTACCGCTCTTGAGAGCATGAAATGAAATATCTCTACCAACATGACGCAGGAGCGCTTTGCCAATACTATGGTCAGAAAGGTAGGCAGAAGAAGAAGTCAGTCTTAAAGTAAAGAATTTAGTCCATTCTGTGGTCCGAAACTGAGCGTGGAGAGGGAGTGCATGACGTGTCAGCCTTTTCCGAGTAGAATGGGAAGGTAACGAAGGAGCATCATCAGGAGATTGACGTTGGCGTTTAGGAGTAGGACCGGAGTTGGTCTGGTGTGAAATGGGCGGGCGATTCGAAAATTGCCGGACCCTAGAGGGAGAAGCAGGAAGCATGGTCAAAGGAGAGCGGAGTTCAGACAAATCAAAGGAGTCAGTCGAAGCCCCGGTACCTGAAGTGGGTGAGGAAACAGCACCAGCAAGAGGTACAGGGGCATCAGGAGTGTCCGAAGAGTGGTCTAAAAACAAGGCAGGGTCAGAATGGGGTGCGGTATCAAGAAGGGGCCCGGGGGTAGTGGGTTCATGGATTGGGTTCTCCATGGTTAGGTTACTCCTTTGCTTTTTGTTTTTAAGAAAAAAAAGAAAGAAGAAAAGAAAATAAAAATAAAAAAAAGAATAAAAAAAGGGGGGAGCGGGGAGGAATAGTTCCCAGGAGGAAAGAAAGGGCCGGAAATCTCCCTCCGCGCCCAAGAGGACCTCAGCACTGCTAGTAGCGCAGATGCAGCATGGAACCCGTGCCATACCCTACCCTTCATGCCAGTAAACCAGGAATCCGGGATAGTAACCTCACATCTGCCGAGCTACCTCGGTGGACAAAAGAGAGGGCGGTCGGATATCCGCCACAAAGCATACCTCCTTCGGCCACCACCCCCGGAATCCGAAAGGTGGCTTCCAGAGATACACCCGTCGCCCGAAAAACACCCAAAGCTACTCCGGATACCGGAGAGGGATCGGGACATCCCCAGGCGATCCAGATTCCACGGCAAACTACGCCACCGCCAAGAACCTCAACGGAATGGGATGGACCCCGGTATCCTTTCCAGTACCTAGGAACTAGCGCGCCTGTGGGAGAAATCCCAAAGGCCAAAAAGAGGAAGGGCAAAAGGGAGGGGTGGGGAGGAGGAGGAGGAAAGAAAAAAGGGGAGGATGGGATAGGGAGGGGGATTGGGGGGTAATTAGGTTCGGTCTGAGGAACGAGACCGACAGGTCTGATTCCTCAGACCAAGAGCCTCTTCACCACAACAAGGAGCCCCCCTTGAAGAGGTAACCAACATAAACATCACAGGAGACACAACATAGTAACCAACATAAACATCACAGGAGACACAACATAGTAACCAACATAAACATCACAGGAGACACAACATAGTAACCAACATAAACATCACAGGAGACACAACATAGTAACCAACACAAACATCACAGGAGACACAACATAGTAACCAACATAAACATCACAGGAGACACAACATAGTAACCAATATAAACATCACAGGAGACACAACATAGTAACCAACATAAACATCACAGGAGACACAACATAGTAACCAACATAAACGTCACAGGAGACACAACATAGTAACCAACATAAACATCACAGGAGACACAACATAGTAACCAACATAAACATCACAGGAGACACAACATAGTAACCAACATAAACATCACAGGAGACACAACATAGTAACCAACATAAACATCACAGGAGACACAACATAGTAACCAACATAAACATCACAGGAGACACAACATAGTAACCAACATAAACATCACAGGAGACACAACATAGTAACCAACATAGACATCACAGGAGACACAACATAGTAACCAACATAAACATCACAGGAGACACAACATAGTAACCAACATAAACATCACAGGAGACACAACATAGTAACCAACATAAACATCACAGGAGACACAACATAGTAACCAACATAAACATCACAGGAGACAACATAGTAACCAACATAAACATCACAGGAGACACAACATAATAACCAACATAAACATCACAGGAGACACAACATAGTAACCAACATAAACATCACAGGAGACACAACATAGTAACCAACATAAACATCACAGGAGACACAACATAGTAACCAACATAAACATCACAGGAGACACAACATAGTAACCAACATAAACATCACAGGAGACACAACATAGTAACCAACATAAACATCACAGGAGACACAACATAGTAACCAACATAAACATCACAGGAGACACAACATAATAACCAACATAAACATCACAGGAGACACAACATAGTAACCAACATAAACATCACAGGAGACACAACATAGTAACCAACATAAACATCACAGGAGACACAACATAGTAACCAACATAAACATCACAGGAGACACAACATAGTAACCAACATAAACATCACAGGAGACACAACATAGTAACCAACATAAACATCACAGGAGACACAACATAGTAACCAACATAAACATCACAGGAGACACAACATAATAACCAACATAAACATCACAGGAGACACAACATAGTAACCAACATAAACATCACAGGAGACACAACATAGTAACCATAGTAACATTAGCGTCACGTTCATCTTGGTCTAGATGGAAAAATTATGTTAAAATTCTCGTAACTGAGGTAATTAAAAGAGCACTTAGTGAGGCTGCTGAGTTATTATGAAGAAATGAGAGAGAGAGAGAGAGAGAGAGAGAGAGAGAGAGAGAGAGAGAGAGAGAGAGAGAGAGAGAGAGAGAGAGAGAGAGAGTCACACAACTGGACTTCAGAGAAGAAGTAACAACTAAGAAGATGACTAAGCCACATGTGCAACAGTTTGGTATCTTTACTTTTGGAACATTTCACCTACACAGTAGCTTTCTTCAGTCATATACAGTGGCAGCAGGTGTAGTAGTGAAATAAAGATGATGCAATCAGTCCTTGGAGAAATAGTATTTGGGGTGGTCAGTCCCTCAGCCTGGAGAAGAATTCAGCTTCATGGGATATACATATGCATATGCACTCACATGCACGAGTACTGCACGGATAAGTTGTCTTGTGCTGACAGTTACTCTCAAGATACGGGATTTGTCACAGCAGGAAAACATGCATGCCGCTTACAGTGAACGATTCAAAACAGCTGTAAAGTACGCTCTGGATAATGTATAGAGTACAGTACAAAGCACTTGAAGGTCACGTTTCTCACTCTGCACTCTGCCGTAACTTACTCTGATGCGAGGTACACGAAGTGTAAACAAGGAAAACCTGGTGCTGGGGTCTCACAGGCATAATTAGAGAACATTGTGTCGACATCCTCAGTCCAAGACTTAACTGTTTACCAGAAGATGTAAGGAATATTAACACACACATTAACAGTGACTATTAGTGACTGGGACAGTCACTGTAACCAGTAATCTCTCTCTCTTTCTCTCTCTCTCTCTCTCTCCATGCTAACCATGACCTTCAGTAAAAATGTGAGTGGTAAGTTGGTGATTTGGGAAGCAGGTGAATTAGTAAGCAGGTGAGTCGGTGAGCAAGTTGTGAACTGTTAAGTGAATCAAGCAGGTGAACACGTGAATACTGAATAAATCAATATGTGAGTAGGTGAACAGGTGAGTAGTGAATAAGTAAACGGATGAACGGGCAAACAGGTGAGCAGGTGAGTAGGTGAACAGGTGAGTAAGTAAACAGGTGAGTAAACATTAGATACTTTACACACCATTAATGTTTTGCTTAGTCCGTCATGATCCACCTCCCTCCCTGTCTCCTTCCCTCCCTTTCCCTCTCCCTTTTTCTTTCCTCTCTCTCTCTCTCTCTCTCTCTCTCTCTCTCTCTCTCTCTCTCTCTCTCTCTCTCTCTCTCTCTCTCTCTCTCTCTCTCTCTCTCTCTCTCTCTCTCCCAGGTGTTCCCTCACCCTGGCTACTAGCGAGAGGTACAAAACATTACAGACACTGAGTACACTGAGACGACACCAGTGTCAGCCAGAGGACGGAAGTGAGAGCACTCAACCACCTGCTGTTCCACCACCTGTACCACCTGCTGCTCCACTATCACCTGTAACATACCTGTCACCTGTTTCCAGGGTTCTTCTAGTTTCTCAGTCCGACCTGACACAATGCTGGTAACTTCCTGGTCACCCAGGCTATTGTTGCTAGTGGCTAGTGACTTATCTAGTGTTGGAAGGGGTTCGAATCCCGGCCAGGGTAGTTTTCTAGTTGAAACCTCTCATAATTCAACCGTTACTTCAGTTTATCCTCTCAACACAAGCTTAGTCTAACACAAGATATTCTAACATGATTATTCCTAGGCATTTAACATTTCTGTTCTTGGTTTGTTTGCACGTTGTATATTGTGTTTGCACGTTGTATACTGTGTTTGCACGTTGTATACTGTGTTTGCACGTTGTATACTGTGTTTGCACGTTGTATACTGTGTTTGCACGTTGTATACTGTGTTTGCACGTTGTATACTGTGTTTGCACGTTGTATATTGTGTTTGCACGTTGTATACTGTGTTTGCACGTTGTATACTGTGTTTGCACGTTGTATATTGTGTTTGCACGTTGTATACTGTGTTTGCACGTTGTATACTGTGTTTGCACGTTGTATATTGTGTTTGCACGTTGTATACTGTGTTTGCACGTTGTATACTGTGTTTGCACGTTGTATACTGTGTTTGCACGTTGTATATTGTGTTTGCACGTTGTATACTGTGTTTGCACGTTGTATACTGTGTTTGCACGTTGTATACTGTGTTTGCACGTTGTATATTGTGTTTGCACGTTGTATATTGTTTGCACGTTGTATATTGTGTTTGCACGTTGTATACTGTGTTTGCACGTTGTATACTGTGTTTGCACGTTGTATACTGTGTTTGAACGTTGTATACTGTGTTTGCACGTTGTATATTGTGTTTGAACGTTGTATACTGTGTTTGCACGTTGTATACTGTGTTTGCACGTTGTATACTGTGTTTGCACGTTGTATATTGTGTTTGCACGTTGTATACTGTGTTTGCACGTTGTATACTGTGTTTGCACGTTGTATATTGTGTTTGCACGTTGTATACTGTGTTTGCACGTTGTATACTGTGTTTGCACGTTGTATACTGTGTTTGCACGTTGTATACTGTGTTTGCACGTTGTATACTGTGTTTGCACGTTGTATACTGTGTTTGCACGTTGTATACTGTGTTTGCACGTTGTATATTGTGTTTGCACGTTGTATACTGTGTTTGCACGTTGTATACTGTGTTTGCACGTTGTATACTGTGTTTGCACGTTGTATACTGTGTTTGCACGTTGTATACTGTGTTTGAACGTTGTATACTGTGTTTGCACGTTGTATATTGTGTTTGAACGTTGTATACTGTGTTTGCACGTTGTATACTGTGTTTGCACGTTGTATACTGTGTTTGCACGTTGTATACTGTGTTTGCACGTTGTATACTGTGTTTGCACGTTGTATACTGTGTTTGCACGTTGTATATTGTGTTTGCACGTTGTATACTGTGTTTGCACGTTGTATACTGTGTTTGCACGTTGTATACTGTGTTTGCACGTTGTATACTGTGTTTGCACGTTGTATACTGTGTTTGCACGTTGTATATTGTGTTTGCACGTTGTATATTGTGTTTGCACGTTGTATATTGTGTTTGCACGTTGTATACTGTGTTTGCACGTTGTATACTGTGTTTGCACGTTGTATATTGTGTTTGCATCTTCATCTATATTTATCCATGTCTACACAGTTCAGTTTTTTTTGTTCACATGTGATCAGTTTGACTTTGTCATCGTTGAACTTCCTGTTATTTTCCTCTTGCCACTGGAAGACAATGTTCACATCTGTGTGTGAATATTTAAATGGTATACAATACCGACAGGTTGGTAAGACAGATGTGCAACAGTTAGGTATGTTTATTCAGAAACGTTTCGCCTACGCAGTAGGCTTTTTTCAGTCGAGTACAGAAGAGTTAGCAGGAGCAATAGAAATGTGAAGACGATGTCATCAGTCCGTCACCCTTGAAGACGTAGTTGTGAGGTGGTCAGTCCCTCAGCCTGGAGAAGAGTTTTGTCCTATGGTCTGGAACACTGTTCCAGAACAAAACTCTTCTCCAGGCTGAGGGACTGACCACCTCACAACTACGTCTTCAAGACTGATGGACTGATGACATCGTCTTCACATCTCTACGTCTATGTACTGTGTTTATTATGAAGAAGGATATTGATGTGAGAAACATTAAATTTAAAAGAGA
>NC_091347.1:28134066-28181566 GCF_038502225.1 Cherax quadricarinatus
TGCTCCTACCCTCTATCCACGTCCACTCATACCCTCTACCCACGCCCATTCTAGGTGACCCATGCTAGGTGCGAGGTGACCCGTGCTAGGTGAGTCTTGCTAGGTGACCCGTCCTAGGTAACCTTTGCTAGGTGACCCTTGCTAGGTGCTAGGTGACCTTTACTAGGTGCTAGGTGACCCGACATGGATGAATTATGAGAAGAGAGAGAGAGGGAGACAGAGAATGCAGCTTCAGTCAACCACAGGTAAGCAAATACCCGCCTGGCTGATCTCTCTCTCTCTCTCTCTCTCTCTCTCTCTCAGAGGTCGAGCTAACAGAATTTCTCTCTAATGTTTATGGAACGCAGATAAGCAGACACCGCCAGTATCAATACCAATCTTACAAGAAATATTTAACAAGAACATTGTGCCTGGCACCTATAACACCAGCTGCCTTCACACAAGTGTTCACCTGCCTCACCTGGCACCACAACACAGGTGACCACCTGCCTCACCTGGCACCACAACACAGGTGACCACCTGCCTCACCTGGCACCACAACACAGGTGACCACCTGCCTCACCTAGCACCACAACACAGGTGACCACCTGCCTCACCTGGCACCACAACACAGGTGACCACCTGCCTCACCTAGCACCACAACACAGGTGACCACCTGCCTCACCTGGCACCACAACACAGGTGACCACCTGCCTCACCTGGCACCACAACACAGGCGACCACCTGCCTCACCTGGCACCACAACACAGGTGACCACCTGCCTCACCTGGCACCACAACACAGGCGACCACCTGCCTCACCTGGCACCACAACACAGGTGACCACCTGCCTCACCTGGCACCACAACACAGGTGACCACTTGCCTCACCTGGCACCACAACACAGGTGACCACCTGCCTCACCTGGCACCACAACACAGGTGACTACCTGCCTCACCTAGCACCACAACACAGGTGACCACCTGCTTCACCTGGCACCTACCTTGGAAGGTAGGTGTTGTCTCCTGCTGCTACCTTACTACACAATAAGGTCTACCAACCTCTGAAATAAAAAGAGAAATTATTAGTTACTTAATCATTTATAATAATAATAATAATAATAATAATAATAATAATAATAATAATAATAATAATAATAATAATAATAATAATTATTATTATTATTATTTTTATAAGCACCAGATTCTCACTAACTGACCCATGCTGACTGATTCACACTGACTGATGCACATTTACTGATCCACTCTGACTAATCCACACTGACTGATCTACACTGACTTTCTCATCCACACTGACTGATCCACATTGGCTGATCCACACTGATTGATCTAAGCTGACTGATCCATACTGACTTACTGATCCACGCTGACTGATCCACACTGACTTACTGATCCACACGTCGACAACACCAGCAGGTGTCGGGTGTGACTTCCGGTGGAGGTAACACTGCTGAGATAGTAACCTTCTATACTTTCTCAGCAGTTATTGTTACTGACCACAGTAAAAACATGGTACCACTGTTACCAGCGGTTACTGACCAAAGTAACATGGTACCACTGCCACTGTTACCAGTGGTTACTGACCACAGTAACAACATGGTACCACTGTTACCAGCGGTTAATGACCACAGTAACATAGTACTACGGTACCTACTTACCTTTGGACAACACTCGGACCTCTTTACCATGGAGACGTTCCGCAAACTAATGGTTATATTAATCCGATGCAGAGAATAATATTGGAGACTGTGGAAGACCTGACGTAGTCGTAATTTGAGGTGATCAGTCCCTTAGTCTTCATAGTGGGTGTTCATTCTCACAGCGGTGTATTAAGTATACACAAGTATACAACACTTGTGTGTGCTCAGTTGTCACTAAGACGGGAAATGAAGTTGGTCTGTTTGGTCGACCATCTGAAGAGGACCTCAGCCTGAGGGTGGAATATGCAGACATGTACCTCCTACAGCAGATAAAACAGTTTCTCTACCCTGGGGACGATAACAGTGTCTCTCTACCCTGGGGAAGATAACAGTGTCTCTCTACCCTGGGGAAGATAACAGTGTCTCTCTACCCTGGGGAAGATAGTGCATCCGGTGTGCCTGCAGACACAAGCATGTCACTTTAACTCCTCGCTCCCCCCCCCCCCCCATAAGCATCTCCCTCCTTCCACAAGCATCCAGGCAGAGCAGTTAAAAGTACCTTACCTGACAAGTCCCTCTAACCACCTTAGCTCAATAAAACGTAGTTTTGTGATTTAAGATTTTTTTTTTTTTTTTTTTTTTTTTTTTTTTTTTTTTTTTTTTTTTTTTTTTTTTTTTTTTTTTTTTTTTTTTTTTTTTTTTTTTTTTTTCCTCAAGGAAGGTTCCTTGATGTTGGTGAGGGGCTCTTGATTTAGGGAATTGGATCTGTGCTCCAGTTCCCCAAATTAAGCCTGAATGCCTTCCACATCCCCCCCCCCCCAGGCGCTGTATAATCCTCCGGGTTTAGCGCTTCCCCCTTGATTGTAATAATAATAATAATAAGATTTTTTTTTTTTTTTTTTTTTTTGGGGGGGGGGGGGGTGTAGGATAGTAGTTTGGAATGGAGTAATTTCCCATGGCGGAAGTTAGTGTCGCTGTTGTCTTACATGACACAGATTATATATCTGATTCATTACAAGGTCAGTTCCAGTTTTTATGATCCATCTGGCGCTGAGGCAAGTTCGGAGGGTTTCAGTGTAAGGGTTTGTCTCGGCATATTAATACCAGTGAGGATATTTTCTCCAGTGACATGATCTCTGGTGTTTAGAATATCAAGACATAGCCGCATGTTTAGGATTTTGGCAGTACGAGGGCATCCTAGGATGATCCTCACTGCTTCCTTCTGCAGTTTTTCCAGCTCTCCAAGCTTCCAGTCTGACACAAGAACAAGTAATGGTGCGACACATTCAACCCGTGATCTAGTGTAAGCAAAATACAGATTTTTACAAATTTAACATTAGCACCATACCTGGGATGAAAATCTGCCACAACTCTAAGTGCTCTCAGCTTTTCTTTGTATTAGCAACAATGTCTTGTTACAAGTCCAAGTAATGGGACCTCAAATCCTAGATACCTGGTTACATATTCTAGCAGAGACCCATCATGCAACTGGATCCTGCGGACCGCGCCTCTCTGTCGAGCAGGACGCCTGTTAAGTCTATCCTCGTTTTCTCAGCAACGATGATCAATCCCAGGTTCTAACACGAGTCTAGTACATGGTTAAGAATATTTTCTTAGCAAACATTATCAACCCCAGGTTCTAACACGAGTCTAGTACATGGTTAAGAATATTTTCTTAGCAAACATTATCAACCCCAGGTTCTAACACGAGTCTAGTACATGGTTAAGAATATTTTCTTAGCAAACATTATCAACCCCAGGTTCTAACACGAGTCTAGTACATGGTTAAGAATATTTTCTTAGCAAACATTATCAACCCCAGGTTCTAACACGAGTCTAGTACATGGTTAAGAATGTTTTCTTAGCAAACATTATCAACCCCAGGTCCTGACACGAGTCTAGTACATGGTTAAGAATGTATTGGATGTCGGAGAATTCGGTGGTTGAATTATTATATCATCAAAACACATTTAGTAAATCATTAATTAGAATATTGAAGGAGATGGAACTGTAGTGAGGACACTTCTCTGAGGTTCATAAATCAGTCATGAGTTACACCTCTCTACCCCTGGCACAGCCTAGCAGAGTTATGTCATCCACAGTAGATATAATGTTTGTCAGGAAACAGGACAAGTGTTTCCTGACGCGGGTCTTAGTCATCTGACCGAGGCCTTCCGCTGGCTTACCTATCCACCCCCTTTAAAATTTACAATTTTAACCAGCCATTCTTGAAAAAAATACCGACTTTACCTATGGTAAAATAACTCATGAACCATACCTTACTAAAATATAATATAAATCATTGAACACCCCATATAAACTACGGTATAATGTGTTTGTAAGAGAAGTCATGGCTGCTTAAATAACTCATAATAATTGTAACTAGATATAAGCAAGTAAATGCTTCATTACCGCTGTTACTTGTTGAGTTAACCCAGCACTGGTGCCCAGTACCTGGACCTGTCATGTTGAGGTACAGTACCTGGACCTGTCATGTTGAGGTACAGTCCCTGGACCTGTCATGTTGAGGTACAGTACCTGGACCTGTCATGTTGAGGTACAGTACCTGGACCTGTCATGTTGAGGTACAGTACCTGGACCTGTCATGTTGAGGTACAGTCCCTGGACCTGTCATGTTGAGGTACAGTACCTGGACCTGTCATGTTGAGGTACAGTCCCTGGACCTGTCATGTTGAGGTACAGTACCTGGACCTGTCATGTTGAGGTACAGTACCTGGACCTGTCATGTTGAGGTACAGTACCTGGACCTGTCATGTTGAGGTACAGTCCCTGGACCTGTCATGTTGAGGTACAGTCCCTGGACCTGTCATGTTGAGGTACAGTCCCTGGACCTGTCATGTTGAGGTACAGTACCTGGACCTGTCATGTTGAGGTACAGTACCTGGACCTGTGATATTGAGGTACAGTACCTGGACCTGTCATGTTGAGGTACAGTCCCTGGACCTGTCATGTTGAGGTACAGTACCTGGACCTGTCATGTTGAGGTACAGTACCTGGACCTGTCATGTTGAGGTACAGTCCCTGGACCTGTCATGTTGAGGTACAGTCCCTGGACCTGTCATGTTGAGGTACAGTACCTGGACCTGTCATGTTGAGGTACAGTACCTGGACCTGTCATGTTGAGGTACAGTACCTGGACCTGTGATGTTGAGGTGCAGTACCTGGACCTGTCATGTTGAGGTACAGTACCTGGACCTGTGATGTTGAGGTACAGTACCTGGACCTGTGATGTTGAGGTACAGTACCTGGACCTGTCATGTTGAGGTACAGTACCTGGACCTGTCATGCTGAGGTACAGTACCTGGACCTGTGATGTTGAGGTACAGTACCTGGACCTGTCATGTTGAGGTACAGTACCTGGACCTGTCATGTTGAGGTACAGTACCTGGACCTGTCATGTTGAGGTACAGTCCCTGGACCTGTCATGTTGAGGTACAGTACCTGGACCTGTCATGTTGAGGTACAGTACCTGGACCTGTCATGTTGAGGTACAGTACCTGGACCTGTCATGTTGAGGTACAGTACCTGGACCTGTGATGTTGAGGTACAGTACCTGGACCTGTCATGTTGAGGTACAGTACCTGGACCTGTCATGTTGAGGTACAGTACCTGGACCTGTGATGTTGAGGTACAGTACCTGGACCTGTCATGTTGAGGTACAGTACCTGGACCTGTCATGTTGAGGTACAGTACCTGGACCTGTCATGTTGAGGTACAGTACCTGGACCTGTCATGTTGAGGTACAGTACCTGGACCTGTCAAGTTGAGGTACAGTACCTGGACCTGTCATGTTGAGGTACAGTACCTGGACCTGTCATGTTGAGGTACAGTACCTGGACCTGTCATGTTGAGGTACAGTACCTGGACCTGTCATGTTGAGGTACAGTACCTGGACCTGTCATGTTGAGGTACAGTACCTGGACCTGTCATGTTGAGGTACAGTACCTGGACCTGTCATGTTGAGGTACAGTACCTGGACCTGTCATGTTGAGGTACAGTACCTGGACCTGTCATGTTGAGGTACAGTCCCTGGACCTGTCATGTTGAGGTACAGTCCCTGGACCTGTCATGTTGAGGTACAGTACCTGGACCTGTCATGTTGAGGTACAGTACCTGGACCTGTCATGTTGAGGTACAGTACCTGGACCTGTCATGTTGAGGTACAGTACCTGGACCTGTCATGTTGAGGTACAGTACCTGGACCTGTCATGTTGAGGTACAGTCCCTGGACCTGTCATGTTGAGGTACAGTCCCTGGACCTGTCATGTTGAGGTACAGTACCTGGACCTGTCATGTTGAGGTACAGTACCTGGACCTGTCATGTTGAGGTACAGTACCTGGACCTGTCATGTTGCGGTACAGTACCTGGACCTGTCATGTTGAGGTACAGTACCTGGACCTGTCATGTTGAGGTACAGTCCCTGGACCTGTGATGTTGAGGTACAGTACCTGGACCTGTCATGTTGAGGTACAGTACCTGGACCTGTCATGTTGAGGTACAGTACCTGGACCTGTCATGTTGAGGTACAGTACCTGGACCTGTCATGTTGAGGTACAGTACCTGAACCTGTCATGTTGAGGTACAGTCCCTGGACCTGTCATGTTGAGGTACAGTCCCTGGACCTGTCATGTTGAGGTACAGTACCTGGACCTGTCATGTTGAGGTACAGTACCTGGACCTGTCATGTTGAGGTACAGTACCTGGACCTGTCATGTTGAGGTACAGTACCTGGACCCATTATGTGTCTGTGATGTTGAGGTACAGTCCCTGGACCCTTTATGTGTCTTTGTGATTTTTTGACTACTACCCACACCATAGGTGTGGTGTGACTACTACCCACACCATGGGTGTGGTGTTACTACTACCCACACCATGCGTATGGGGTGATTACTACCCACATCATGGTATTGGGTGACTATCACCCACACCATGCGTATGGTGTGACTCACCCTCTTCATGGGTATGGGGTGACTATCACCCACACCATGAGTATGGGGTGACTATCACCCACACCATGGGTACGGTGCGACTATCACCCACACCATGGGTATGGGGTAACTACGGAGGTATGGCTGGGGTATGGGCGGATGTATACAGGGAGACGGAGGTGTGGGCGAGGTGAAGCAGAGTGTGGGCGGAGGTGAGGCTGGGGGGTTGGCGGGGTGAAGACAGTGTGGGTGAAGGTGAGGCTGGGGGGTGGGCGGGGTGAAGACAGAGTGTGGGTGGAGGTGAGGCTGGGGGGTGGGCGGGGTGAAGACGGTGTGGGTGGAGGTGAGGCTGGGGGGTGGGCGGGGTGAAGACGGAGTGTGGGTGGAGGTGAGGCTGGGGGGTGGGCGGGGTGAAGACAGTGTGGGTGGAGGTGAGGCTGGGGGGTGGGCGGGGTGAAGACCGAGTGTGGGTGGAGGTGAGGCTGGGGGGTGGGCGGGGTGAAGACGGAGTGTGGGTGGAGGTGAGGCTGGGGGGTGGGCGGGGTGAAGACGGAGTGTGGGTGGAGGTGAGGCTGGGGGGTGGGCGGGGTGAAGACAGAGTGTGGGTGGAGGTGAGGCTGGGGGGTGGGCGGGGTGAAGACGGAGTGTGGGGGGAAGTGTGGGCGTACAGATACTGAAGGTGACAAGTTCATCGACTGGGGCGGGTTTGGGGAAGCTGGGGAAATGGGCGTGGGCGTGGGTGCAGTGAGGCATGAAACGTGTGTGTGTGGGCGTGAGTGTGGGCGTGAGTGTGGGCGTGCGGGCGGGGCACGTGACAAGAGCTCGGCGATTAAGTTAAGAGATTGGTGAGTGGTGAGGGTATATTGATGACTGTGGGGAGGGTGGGGGTATAGTGGGGAGGGTGGGGGTATATTGTGGAGGGTGGGGGGTATAGTGGGGAGGGTGGGGGTATAGTGGGGAGGGTGGGGGTATAGTGGGGAGGGTGGGGGTATATTGTGGAGGGTGGGGGTATATTGATGACTGTGGGGAGGGTGGGGGTATAGTGGGGTGGGTGGGGGTATATTGATGACTGTGGGGAGGGAGGGGGTATAGTGGTGAGGGTGGGGTTATATTGTGGAGGGTGGGGGTATATTGATGACTGTGGGGGTATACTGAGGAGGGTGGGAGTATATTGGGAGGGTCGGGGTATACTTGGGAGGGTGGGGGTATATTGGGGAGGGTCAGGGTATACTGGGGAAGGGTAGGGGTATACTGGATAAGGGTAGGGGTATACTGGGGAAGGGTAGGGGTATACTGGGGATGGGTAGGGGTATAACAGGGATGGGTGGGGGTATTCTGGGGGAGGGTGGGGGTATTCTGGGGGAGGGTGGGGAGGAATTCAACTTTTAGTGTGGGCGGACCAGTCCTTGGTATGGTGCGGAATTGTGTGGGATGAGGATGAAGGTGAGAGAGAGAGAGAGAGAGAGAGAGAGAGAGAGAGAGAGAGAGAGAGAGAGAGAGAGAGAGAGAGAGAGAGAGAGAGAGAGAGAGAGAGAGAGAGAGAGAGAGAAGTACAGTAATAAGAAAAGAAAAAAAAGAGAAGAAAATAAGAACACGAAGAACCTGAAGAAAGAAGAACCAGAGAGTTGCTTCGTTACAGTGTTAATGTCCTCCCCAGATTCCTCCCAGCTGCCTCAACATAGCTATTACACCACAAGACGGCCAACCACCAGCATTCTGTACCCACCTGCAACACACCACTCCATCATGGAAGGTCCAGTCTTAAAGAGTCCTAGCTCCCCCCCCCCCTTGCAACACCTGCTCGCGGCAAAGAAAATCCAGCTGTTTTGCTGGTGTTTTGTTTGTCAGGAAAGAAGACAAGAGTCTCACTGACACGGCTCCTCGACAACCCATGACTTGTTAAGCAGTTAAACTTCCGCTACCGTCTAGACTACCCCAGGTAGAGTATCAAGCTGTGATCTACCTGCAGGGGTGTTCCGGGGGTCAACGCCCCCGCGGCCCGGTCCTTGACCAGGACTGGACATACGTACGTCAATTCAGGAAATGAAAGCTGTAGTCGTAGCTGTAGGCTGAAGCCTACAGCTACGATTACACTGTGTTTCACTGTCATGTTCCGTCACACAGGATGGTGTTTCACAGTCATGTTCCGTCACACAGGATGGTGTTTCACCGTCATGTTCCATCACACAGGATGGTGTTTCACTGTCATGTTCCATCACACAGGATGGTGTTTCACTGTCATGTTCCGTCACACAGGATGGTGTTTCAGTCATGTTCCATCACACAGGATGGTGTTTCACTGTCATGTTCCATCACACAGGATGGTGTTTCACAGTCATGTTCCGTCACACAGGATGGTGTTTCACAGTCATGTTCCATCACACAGGATGGTGTTTCACTGTCATGTTCCATCACACAGGATGGTGTTTCACTGTCATGTTCCGTCACACAGGATGGTGTTTCACAGTCATGTTCCATCACACAGGATGGTGTTTCACTGTCATGTTCCATCACACAGGATGGTGTTTCACTGTCATGTTCCATCACACAGGATGGTGTTTCACAGTCATGTTCCATCACACAGGATGGTGTTTCACTGTCATGTTCCATCACACGGGATGGTGTTTCACTGTCATGTTCCATCACACAGGATGGTGTTTCACTGTCATGTTCCGTCACACAGGATGGTGTTTCACTGTCATGTTCCGTCACACAGGATGGTGTTTCACTGTCATGTTCCGTCACACAGGATGGTGTTTCACTGTCATGTTCCGTCACACAGGATGGTGTTTCACTGTCATGTTCCGTCACACAGGATGGTGTTTCACTGTCATGTTCCGTCACACAGGATGGTGTTTCACAGTCATGTTCCGTCACACAGGATGGTGTTTCACTGTCATGTTCCATCACACAGGATGGTGTTTCACTGTCATGTTCCGTCACACAGGATGGTGTTTCACTGTCATGTTCCATCACACGGGATGGTGTTTCACTGTCATGTTCCATCACACAGGATGGTGTTTCACTGTCATGTTTCACTGTCATGTTCCATCACACAGGATGGTGTTTCACTGTCATGTTCCATCACACAGGATGGTGTTTCACTGTCATGTTCCATCACACAGGATGGTGTTTCACTGTCATGTTTCACTGTCATGTTCCATCACACAGGATGGTGTTTCACTGTCATGTTCCGTCACACAGGATGGTGTTTCACTGTCATGTTCCGTCACACAGGATGGTGTTTCACTGTCATGTTCCATCACACAGGATGGTGTTTCACTGTCATGTTCCGTCACACAGGATGGTGTTTCACTGTCATGTTCCGTCACACAGGATGGTGTTTCACTGTCATGTTCCGTCACACAGGATGGTGTTTCACTGTCATGTTCCGTCACACAGCATCAAGGGGTTTCCTTCCTGAAGAATAATCAGGCTTGATCCGAGGAACTGGAGGGTAACCCCAATTACTTTGATGAAGAGCCTTGTGTGTGTGTGTGTGTGTGTGTGTGTGTGTGTGTGTGTGTGTGTGTGTGTGTGTGTACCAACACTGTGACGTCATGGAATCTCAATGAGCAATGATTGCGAGTTTCTTGAAGGTTGTCCTCGAGTACTGAGGAATGAGGACAAGGTTGTCCTCAAGTACTGAGGAATGAGGACAAGGTTGTCCTCGAGTACTGAGGAATGAGGATAAGGTTGTCCTCGAGTACTGAGGAATGAGGACAAGGTTGTCCTCGAGTACTGAGGAATGAGGACAAGGTTGTCCTCGAGCACTGAGGAGGGAGGACAAGGTTGTCCTCAAGCAATGAGGAGGGAGGACAAGGTTGTCCTTAACTAGGCAGATGGGAGCACAAGGTTGTCCTCGTCGAGAACAAGATTGTTATCGAGTAGTGAGAGGAACCCTACAAGATTGTCCTCAAATAGTGAGAAAGAAGAAAAGATTGTCCTGGACGTTCATACACGTCATACAAGTCACTTCGACTGTACTCCTTGGAAACTAGGCGAAAGAGACACATCATAATCTACATTTTAAAAATTCTGGAGAGACTGCAGACCCAAACCTGCACACTACAACCACTTCACTTGATATCAAAAAGGCTTGTCAGAGGGTGCAACACCTCCAGTGAAAAGCAGTGGAGCAATGAACACAGAGAAAATTCAGTAAGTGTAAGGGGCCCAAGACTCTTCAATACGCTCCCTTTGTGGATAAGTGAAATCACCAACAGACCCCAGTGTTTAAAAGAGAACTTTGATAAGTTTCTAAAGTTAGTTTCTGATCAGCCAGGCTGTGGTGCATATGTTGAACTGTGGTGGATATGTTGGGCTGTGGTGGATATGTTGGGCTGTGGTGGATATGTTGGGCTGTGGTGGATATGTTGGGCTGTGGTGGATATGTTGGGCTGTGGTGGATATGTTGGGCTGTGGTGGATATGTTGGGCTGTGGTGCATATGTTGGGTTGTGGTGGATATGCACCACTTTACTAGCCACCGGGAGATCTGGTCTGGGACCGGGCTGCGGGGGAGCGGTGTTCCCCTCGAAATCGACTCCAAGTAGACTTTCAGATATGTACACAAGGGTGACGAGGTATACTCTCTCACTCTCTCTCCTCCAGCACACATTTACTCCCACAATGCAACAATCACACTGAACAGTGTGGCCACACTACAGGTGTTGCTACAATGAAACAATCACAGAGAAGAGGGTAACCACACAAATCTGATGTGCCCAATTTAGGTAAATAAAAGCTAGCACAAAGCCGTGCCCGCCTGCCCGCCTGAGATAGCACACAAGGTGCACCACTCTTCTCACTTTACCTCGTAAGACCGAGTCCAAACTAACAGCCTCCACTGGAGACGCAACCCGCATATCATCTTTCTTACCCCCCCCTTCCCTCCCCTCACCTGGCGTAGGAGTGGAGAGAGAGTGAGTGAGAGAGAGAGAGAGAGAGAGAGAGAGAGAGAGAGAGAGAGAGAGAGAGAGAGAGAGAGAGAGAGAGAGAGAGAGAGAGAGAGAGAGAGAGGGAGAGAGAGAGAGAGAGAGAGAGAGAGAGAGAGAGAGAGAGAGAGAGTATAGAAGGGAGGGGATTTTATATATATATATATATATATATATATATATATATATATATATATATATATATATATATATATATCTCTATATATATATATATATATATATATATATGTAAACTGCTAGATGCAGTTTTAGTAGAAACAAATTCTATAAATGTAGATAAAATCCGAGAGCTAAGAACTAGGAACCACCTGTGCCGGTTAACAGAGGTTGGGACAATGTGAGCTGTAGCTCAACAAGTGAGCTACACAAACACATTAACACTGTAGCTATTACTGAGAGGAAATTCTCCGGAATAATAACAAGTGAGATATTCCCAGAGGGCCACCAGATAGTAAGGAAAGAATGATGGGTAAGAGATCACTGGATATATGAGGAACTAGGAATGCTGGACACCTGGGGTATCACTTATTGTATAGCAGGTACTGCAATGTCCGCAGAAACGTAAGTAATAGTGGCACTGATATATAATCCATTACCAAACAATAAGAGGTCAAGGAGGAGCATGATCAAGATAACCGGAGTGAATCACATAGCAGAGACGCTGGTATAAAGCAGGAAGCAAGGTACACTCATTGTACTCCTACTTCCGCTGCCTCCTCTGTATTCTACTGAAGAAGCCTACTGTGTAGGCGGAACGTTCTGGAATAAAGATACCTAAGTATTGCACATGTGTCTTAATTATCAACTTGTCGGTACTGTATAACATTATCATATTTACACTATGAGATTTCAACCATAAGAAGACTGACTGGATAATCCGGGATGCCCTGGACGGTTCAGCAACATGGAGAACCAAAATTTTGAAAACAATAAAGATTTTATGAGCCAACAGGTGAAGGACACAACAAGAGTGAGAGGAGGAGGAGGAGATGGTCCAGGGTTTTCACCCCAAATAATCCAGGGTTTTCACCCCAAATGATCATGACAACTCTGAAATTACTCATGAGAAACCACTAGGTGCCAACATTCAGGGTTCCTAAGTTTTGAGTGCCTGTGAAATTGAGAATAAAGAAAGAAATGAAGGAAGTGACAGAAAATGCGAATACATAAGAGAAAACTATGATGACATAAGAAAGTATCTGTAAGAAGTGCAATGGACAATGCAACTAGAATATAAAGTTGTCCAAGAAAGGATGGAGGTAATAAAGTTAAATTGACAAGAGGCAAAGGAAAGATTCACACCAAATATGAAGAAAAGAAATAAGAAAAACGAAGAGCCCAAGTGTTCCATCACGAATGCAGAGGAGACAAGTGAAGGAGAAAACCACTGAAAAGAGACGAAAATCAAGCATATAATACAGAAAATAATACAAAATAACCCCAGGGGTTATTTTGCTTCTTGCATCGCTCGTTGGCAAATATTACATAGCAGAAAAAGAATATGCAAGAATAAGACGGGAAGATTCAAGATTGTGTGAAAACGACACAACATCAAAGACAAAAGTTACTCCACAGCCACAGAGGAAAAAAGACGGCGATGAGAGACCAAGTGATAAGACTGAAGAAGAGAAGGAAGATGACGGGATGATGAATAAGACACATGTGCCACAGTTATCTGACTGTTATATGACTGAGGAAGCTTGCTGTGTAAGCGAAACGCTTCAACAAGATACCCAACTATTGCACATGTGTCTTATTCATCAGCTTGTCGGTATTTTATACAAATTTCAACATGAGGGAAGCATGTCAGAGATGTGTCAAGTGCTCAGCAAAATATTCAAAGAAGTCTTGACGGAGAAAAGTGGAGAACTACAGGAAGACAGACATCAACATGTGCTAGAAAGATCAACACAATGAAAAAAGAAATCTTGAAACTAGTGATGGAGTGTGACAACACTGCATATATGAGTGTTACAACACTGCATGCATATGAGTGTTGCAACACTGCATGTATATGAGTGTTACAACACTGCATGTATATGAATATTATAACACTGCATGTATATAAGTGTTACAACACTGCATGTATATAAGTGTTACAACACTACATATATATAAGTGTTACAACACTGCATGTATATAAGTGTTACAACACTGCATGTATATAAGTGTTACAACACTACATATATATAAGTGTTACAACACTGCCTATATATTTAAGTGTTACAACTCTAGTATTATCCAACAAAGTCCACAATGTGACTTACTAACAATGGTGTCCTCATCTATACGCTAGTGATAATGAAAGCCATGATTTCTTGCAAGTTAATACACAACACAGAATATTAGTTAGCACAATGTTGCTATCAGAGTTGAGAGTTTCTTACTTAATATTCCCTAACAGATTCCAGTACTAAATTTAATACCAGTTGTTCTTGTGTTAGTATCTGTGACATCTCTGGACACACGAATAATCTGCTGATATGACTTTTGTTGATGTTGTTAATGATGTTATAGTTGTGGTTGGTGGTGATATTCTTCTTGTTATTTTAACTGTTGTTGTTGTTGTTGTTATGGATATTATTATTGTTGTTCTTGTCGTTGCTGCTACTGTTGTTGTTGTTATTCTTGTTGTTGTTATTTTTGTTACTGCTGCTGCTTTTGTTTATTTATATTTTAACATTAGCACTACGAGGGCTCGTGTCGTATGGGAAATATTTTTTTAAAATCCGATGTGGCAAAGAACAGCATTATTATTGATCCTTACTGTCTTACTGACGTAAATTTCAAGCTAAAATAGTGACCATAAACTGTTGTCATGGTAACCACAAACTGTTGTCATGGTAACCACAAACTGTTGTCATGGTAACCAGAGCTGTTGCCATGGTAACCATAAACTGTTGCCATGGTCAACACAAACTGTTGTCATGGTAACCAGAGATGTTGCCATGGTAACCACAAACTGTTACCATGATAACCACAAATTATTGCCATGGTAACCATAGGTGTTGCCATGGTAACCACTAAACTGTTGTCATGGTAACCAAAAGTTTCCCCTCTCCCTTGCCCACACACCAACAAATCTAAGCTCAGCTAAGCTGCGAAAGTCCCAGGAGAGCGTAGTAAAGTTGCTCAGTGTATATTACAAGTATATTATTGTAGCACAGCCAGGATAAAGGTTACGCCATCTCCACCACCTACTACTGACCTCTCTTTCTAAACTGGATACATCACAAGTGTGTGTGTGTGTGTGTGTGTGTGTGTGTGTGTGTGTGTGTGTGTGTGTGTGTGTGTGTGTGTGTGTGTGTGTGTGTGTGTGTGTGTGTGTGTGTGTGTGTGTGTGTGTGTGTGTGTGTGTGTGTGTGTGTGTGTGTGTAAGCAAAACAACCACTGTGAAAGAATAGTGAAAGCCCAAGCGCTTTCGTGACTTCTCACATTATCAAGGAACTATAAAAGCATCAACACCACCAACTAGTGACGTCAATCCAACAACGACCAATGAGAAGCCTCCACCGCCACCACCTCTCACTGAATCCAACCAATCAGAAGCCTTACCACCAGAAACATCTTCTAATTCGTCTACTGAAGTTGAAAACGAAGCAACACCACCTTCCTCTACTCCACCACCGCCTTCTCTACTTAGCTCACGTCGATTACCTGGAACACCATGGGTTAAACACAAAGGACTCATATTCTACACCACGAGGCTGTACCCTGCAAGCATGACTCGCCTAGAACTCATCCAACATCTCCAAGACAACACTGTATCGTACCAAAGCGAAGAAAGACCATTCCCTACCTACAACCAGATACTCCACCAACTCCAAACCAACGAATACTACTACAGCTCTCCCATAAGTGCGATACAACTCTCCCGAAAACAATTTACCGCACTGATAAACGGTTTAAGACCATAACCAACTCATCCTGCTTGCTGCCTTCTGACACTCCCAGCTCCTACCGCTGCCTTCGCCATCCTCTCCTAGTGAGCCAAGCAATGACATCAGTCAAGCCTCTCTATCTACGTCTCCAGTACTTTTGTACCACATGTCCCAAAGTGATTGGGCCACTTGCCTTGATTCCTCCTCTTCCACTCCTCCCCATCCTTTTCCAGTTATTTCCATCCTTCCATATCCTTCTTCCTTCCCATCTTACGACAGATCTCGTCGTCCTCGATTCGATTTGATTCGATAAAAGCAATACATCAAAGGAAGGCATATAAAGGGTCAAGACTACACCTCACCGTCACATTCCACAACAAAGAAACACCTGACGCGTGACGACACCCGACTCATAAGAAAGGAGGAACATTGCAGCAGGCCTGTTGGCCCATACTAGGCAGGTCCTTCGCAATCCATCCCGCTAACAAAATATTTGCCTAACCCAAGTACTGTACCCAAGAATTAAGATTTATTATTTGTCCAATGTATTATTAAATTCTTCCCAAATTTTATTAATTATAAATGAATCTAATTTATATAAACCAAAGGAAATATTCGTATTATTTTCAAAACTGCTTTTTATGAAACAAGATTCAATTATATTCCTGTCGACCATGGACTTGCTTGATACTACTTTCTCAACTTTTTGAAAATCAATTGGATGGTAAAAATCTCTCACACGAATAGAGTATTAGAATCTTGTCCAGTTCTACTGATATATTTATGTTGTTTTAAGACGGTAGAGAAGGAGAGAAGAATGATAGAGGGGAGGGAGACTCAACCAGTTTTTCTCTCTCCATTTCCATAATGTGTTTGACCTCTCATGTACTGTTCTGGCATCCTGTGGTTGCTAGCACTGTTCTGGCATCCTGTGGTTGCTAGCACTGTTCTGGCATCCTGTGGTTGCTAGCACTGTTCTGGCATCCTGTGGTTGCTAGCACTGTTCTGGCATCCTGTGGTTGCTAGCACTGTTCTGGCATCCTGTGGTTGCTAGCACTGTTCTGGTATCCTGTGCTTGCTAGCACTGTTCTGGTATCCTGTGCTTGCTAGCACTGTTCTGGCATCCTGTGCTTGATAGCACTGTTCTGGCATCCTGTGGTTGCTAGCACTGTTCTGGCATCCTGTGCTTGCTAGCACTTTTCTGGTATCCTGTGGTTGCTAGCACTGTTCTAGCATCCTGTGGTTGCTAGCACTGTTCTGGCATCCTGTGGTTGCTAGCACTGTTCTGGCATCCTGTGGTTACTAGCACTGTTCTAGCATCCTGTGGTTGCTAGCACTGTTCTGGCATCCTGTGGTTACTAGCACTGTTTTAGCATCCTGTGGTTGCTAGCACTGTTCTAGCATCCTGTGGTTACTAGCACTGTTCTGGCATCCTGTGGTTACTAGCACTGTTCTAGCATCCTGTGCTTGCTAGCACTGTTCTGGCATCCTGTGCTTGCCAGCACTGTTCTGGCATCCTGTGCTTGCCAGCACTGTTCTGGCATCCTGTGGTTGCTAGCACTGTTCTGGCATCCTGTGCTTGCTAGCACTGTTCTAGCATCCTGTGCTTGCCAGCACTGTTCTGGCATCCTGTGGTTGCTAGCACTGTTCTGGCATCCTGTGCTTGCTAGCACTGTTCTGGCATCCTGTGGTTACTAGCACTGTTCTGGCATCCTGTGCTTCCCAGCACTGTTCTGGCATCCTGTGGTTGCTAGCACTGTTCTGGCATCCTGTGCTTGCTAGCACTGTTCTAGCATCCTGTGCTTGCCAGCACTGTTCTGGCATCCTGTGGTTGCTAGCACTGTTCTGGCATCCTGTGCTTGCTAGCACTGTTCTGGCATCCTGTGGTTACTAGCACTGTTCTGGCATCCTGTGCTTGCTAACACTGTTCTGGCATCCTGTGGTTGTTGGCACTGTTCTGGCATCTTGTGGTTGCTAGCACTGTTCTGGTATCCTGTGCTTGCTAGCACTGTTCTGGCATCCTGTGGTTACTAGCACTGTTCTGGCATCCTGTGCTTGCTAGCACTGTTCTGGCATCCTGTGGTTACTAGCACTGTTCTGGCATCCTGTGCTTGCTAGCACTGTTCTGGCATCCTGTGGTTGTTGGCACTGTTCTGGCATCCTGTGGTTGCTAGCACTGTTCTGGTATCCTGTGCTTGCTAGCACTGTTCTGGCATCCTGTGGTTGCTCGCACTGTTCTGGCATCCTGTGCTTGCTAGCACTGTTCTGGCATCCTGTGGTTACTAGCACGGTTCTGGCATCCTGTACTTGTTAGCACTGTTCTGGCATCCTGTGGTTTCTAGCACTGTTTTGGCATCCTGTGCTTGCTAGCACTGTTCTGGCATCCTGTGGTTACTAGTACTGTTCTTGTATCCTGTGGTTACTAACGCTGTTCTGGCATCCTGTGCTTGCTAGCACTGTTCTGGCATCCTGTTGTTACTAGCACTGTTCTGGTATCCTGTGCTTGCTAGCACTGTTCTGGCATCCTGTGGTTGCTAGGACTGTTCTGGTATCCTGTAGTTACTAGCACTGTTCTGGCATCCTGTGGTTACTAGCACTGTTCTTGCATCCTGTGGTTGATAGCACTGTTCTGGTATCCTGTGGTTACTAGCACTGTTCTGGCATCCTGTGGTTACTAGCACTGTTCTGGCATCCTGTGGTTACTAGCACTGTTCTGGCATCCTGTGGTTACTAGCACTGTTCTGGCATCCTGTGGTTACTAGCGCTGTTCTGGCATCCTGTGCTTGCTAGCACTGTTCTGGCATCCTGTGGTTACTAGCACTGGTCTTGCATCCTGTGGTTACTAGCACTGTTCTGGCATCCTGTGCTTGCTAGCACTGTTTTGGCTTCCTGTGCTTGCTAGCACTGTTCTGGCATCCTGTGCTTGCTAGCACTGTTCTGGCATCCTGTGGTTGCTAGCACTGTTCTGGCATCCTGTGGTTGCTAGCACTGTTCTGGCATCCTGTGGTTGCTAGCACTGTTCTGGTATCCTGTGGTTGCTAGCACTGGTCTTGCATCCTGTGGTTACTAGCACTGTTCTGGCATCCTGTGGTTACTAGCACTGTTCTGATATCCTGAACATATGGGAATCTTTGTTAAAGAAGCGTTTCGCGACACACTGGCTTCATCAGTCTAATACAAAATAGAAATGGGTAAGGAGAGAAGGAGTTTGAGGTAATCAGTCCCTCAGCCTGGAATCGATGTGTTCAGTCCATCACTCTTGTAGGAAGTACAGCATAGTGCCAGAGAGGTGGCACTATGCAGTCAGGAGAGTCGTCTCACCTGACTGCAGTATATAAGACTCCCATATGTTGCAACAATGTCTCGTATGTCTCAGTTCTGCAACTTGTCGGTTTTCAAAACCATTCATCCCAACTGTAAGACTTCACTGCTACACTAACATCCCTGGCACTGAGATCTCAGTGCTACACTGACTCAAAGAAACCGGTTCGAGAGACGACCATAGGTGGTTACAGTAATATATGTACTGCTTGTGGAGGCTCGTACACCAAACGGGGAGTAGATGAAATTAGCTCTGAGGTAACCACACCATCGTATGTCCTCGCAACATGAAGCAAGCCTAGTTCGCTAGGCTCATGTTGTTTGTAGGAATGTATAGTCAAGTGGTTTAGAGCGTCGTGAATTTTGTGTGTGTACTCACCTAATTGTACTCACCTAATTGTGGTTGCAGGGGTCGAGACTCAGCTCCTGGCCCCGCCTCTTCACTGATCGCTACTGGGTCCTCTCTCTCTCTGCTTCCTGAGCTTTGTCATACCTCTTCTTAAAACTTATGTATGGTTCCTGCCTCCACTACTTCACTTGCTAGGCTATTCCACTTGCTGACAACTCTATGACTGAAGAAATACTTCCTAACGTCCCTGTGACTCGTCTGAGTCTTCAGCTTCCAGTTGTGACCCCTTGTCCCTGTGTCCCCTCTCTGGAACATCCTATCTCTGTCCACCCTGTCTATTCCCCGCAGTATCTTGTATGTCGTTATCATGTCTCCCCTGACCCTTCTGTCCTCCAGTGTTGTCAGTCCGATTTCCCTCAACCTTTCCTCGTACGACATTCCCTTCAGCTCTGGGACTAGCCTTGTTGCAAACCTTTGTACTTTCTCTAACTTCTTGACGTGCTTGACCAGGTGTGGGTTCCAGACTGGTGCTGCATACTCCAGTATGGGCCTAACATACACAGTGTACAGTGTCTTGAACGATTCCTTATTAAGGTATCGGAACGCTATTCTCAGGTTTGCCAGGCAAACCTGTGTGTGTGTGTGTGTGTGTGTGTGTGTGTGTGTGTGTGTGTGTGTGTGTGTGTGTGTGTGTGTGTGTGTGTGTGTGTGTGTGTGTGTGTGTGTGTGTGTACGCGCGTTTAGGAAGCATAACAGTGTCGTTATTACAATGGCAAGGAAAATGATAGGTTGGATAACCAGAACTTTCAAAACAAGAGATGCCAAGCTAATGATGATCCTCGACAGGATGTAATATTGCTATGCACTAACGGCCTCTCCTTCAAGGCAGGTGAGAGTGCAGAACTGGAGAACGTAGAGAGAACTTTCACAGCTCGTATAAAGTGAGTGGAGCACCTTAATCACTGGGAAAGTCTGAAGGCCCTTCAACTGTATCAATTCGATCGTAGACGAGCAAGATACATGATAATAATAATAGTAACTATGGAGGAAAAATCTCAGGAGATTAATTGATCTGTATATTTCGATCCCCTTCTGGGATCCTCTTCAGTAGATCCAAGAAGGGGGTAGAAATATACAGATCAACTAATCTTTTGTGTTTCTGTCTCCATTTGGGTTATTATTAAGCACTGACAAGTGTTTATTATACTTTAGTTATGCACGATAATATACACCTGGAAGATCCTGGAGGGACTGGTCCCAAATCTGCACCCCGACATCACTATATATAACAACAAGAGGTAGATAGTGCAGGATATCTCCAGTGATAACTAAAGGTACGGTGAGTACACTGGTGTTTACAAAGGTTCACCAGGTTACCTGAGAGAGGGGCGCACCAAGTGGTGAATTACCTTCAGTTCACCAGATTACCTGAAAGGGAGAGGTGTGCACCAAGTGGTAAATTGGCCGTGAAATAGAGCTCCATCAAAAGATCCACAAATATAAACCATCCGAAACCTAGCAGTCATGATCCACTTGAGTCGGCTAACATCCACGATCCTTCAAGCAGCGGGAGGGAGGGAGGGAGGGAGGGGAGAAGGGGAGGGCAAAGGGGGAGGAGAGAGCCAGCTCTCTCTCACCACCTGAGAGATATTTCTTATTCACCCACGTTTGTTTCCTATAATATTTTTGCAGCACTGGAACTATTTTAGGTACTCAGTGCTTTCAGCAGTCTGTAGTCTTAATGTCAGTCAGCCGACACTGTCAGTCATCAACTTGCCACTGTCGTCAACAGTCTGCGTCTCTCATATTTACGTAAATCATATCTGCGTAAACTATTTTAATTTTTACGCAGTAACTAAAACTTTTCGAAGCGTTTCATTTTTTGGCAAGCCATAACTAGTGTAGCACTGTTGTACCCCCTGAGAGAGACACGATGTATATAATGTATATTGATATATATTATCTTTGCCTATATTTTCATTAATAGCTAAAATGAAAACATCGCTTTATACTATTATTTGACTTAGTTATGTCATTAGGTAGGATGTAACGTTTACACTTCACTGTGCTCACTGTTTGAGAGTTGTGGTTGGCTGTCCGCATTGGTAAACTGCTTAGCTAACTCTCAGCTCGCTTGTTTACCTGCCGGCGTCTCTGCAGTGCCACCGGCGTGTCACGTGATATCACCTGATGTAAGGCTTGTAGTCAAGAAATCGCTCTCTCTCCATCTGCTCCTGGTCCGGAGATCATGGATCTCTCCATCTGCTCCTGGTCCGGAGATCATGGATCTCTCCATCTGCTCCTGGTCCGGAGATCATGGATCTCTCCATCTGCTCCTGGTCCGGAGATCATGGATCTCTCCATCTGCTCCTGATCCGGAGATCATGGATCTCTCCATCTGCTCCTGGTCCGGAGATCATGGATCTCTCCATCTGCTCCTGGTCCGGAGATCATGGATCTCTCCATCTGCTCCTGGTCCGGAGATCATGGATCTCTCCATCTGCTCCTGGTCCGGAGATCATGGATCTCTCCATCTGCTCCTGGTCCGGAGATCATGGATCTCTCCATCTGCTCCTGGTCCGGAGATCATGGATCTCTCCATCTGCTCCTAGTCTTGAAAATATCTCTCTCGTCTTTGTCTGTTCGTTATTTGGCAGAGTATGATTTCGTTGGTGAGTCGAAACATACATCTTGTAACTCTGTTCACAGAGCATTGTTCACACTTTGTGATTTTTTTCGTTTTGCTGAGGTTGTGTGTCGGCACTCTAAGTCAACCCAGGTCCTAAGCTACAGCTTCTGACTTATTTTGTGTGACATCTACGCACTGTCGTAGTCGGGGATTTTGTTATGCTGAACTTAGATTCAGTATTAAGGGAGTTTTATGACTTTTATGGAGAATCTGCTGAAGGTCCCCAGTAAGGGTCGTTAGTCTATCTCCTTGTTCTTGACTCTGTGCTGCTGCTTGTTACATTGTTGTTGTTTGGCGAATGGTTCGTTACATTGTTCAAGCAAGCTGCTCTTAATGCCTTGTTGGTCAAGAAGATAGATTATTTGAGAACGTTTAGTCAGTACTGTTTAAGTCTAAGTCGAGTCTAGTCTTGTTGAGACATAACGACCAACCCTTGAGCACACACACACACACACAAACACAAACACAAACACACACACACACACACACATACACACACACACACACACACACACACACACACACACACACACACACACACACACACACAGCTTGTATATGCTAGTATTATTTTTATAATTGATAACAATGTCCCAGACGGTACTTAAGTCATACTGATATGAAATGTTCCCTCAGCAATATCCTATTATATGTACAGTTTAACTTTGCACTACAAGAGAAGTGAAGGAGCTTATATCCTGAATTATACAATGTCCACCTAGACAACTTTCTTAATAAACATCTCAACTTTTATTTCGTTAGTCAGTATCCTAACAGTTGAAATACTAAAACATTATTAAAATTTATCATAATTTTAAAGGATAACTGAACCAGAATACTTTCTGACAAACTGTTACAACACCAGTAACAGGCTAGATGCTGGAGGGGGATCAGTAAGTTGACCTTCTAGTGTTCTTTGGAGATGTCTATACTTTATAGATATCGCATTTTGTAACAAGCACCATAACATCTCTATCACCTTCACTAGTGTAGCACCATAACATCTCTATCACCTTCACTAGTGTAGCACCATAACATCTCTATCACCTTCACTAGTGTAGCACCATAACATCTCTATCACCTTCACTAGTGTAGCACCATAACATCTCTATCACCTTCACTAGTGTAGCACCATAACATCACTATCACCTTCACTAGTGTAGCACCATATCAATATCACCTTCACTAGTGTAGCACCATAACATCTCTATCACCTTCACTAGTGTAGCACCATAACATCTCTATCACCTTCAATAGTGTAGCACCATAACATCTCTATCACCTTCACTAGTGTAGCACCATAACATCACTATCACCTTCACTAGTATAGCACCATAACATCAATATCACCTTCACTAGTGTAGCACCATAACATCTCTATCACCTTCACTAGTGTAGCACCATAACATCACTATCACCTTCACTAGTGTAGCACCATAACATCACTATCACCTTCACTAGTGCAGCACCATAACATCTCTACCACCTTCACTAGTGTAGCACCATAACATCCCTATCACCTTCACCAGTGTAGCACCATAACATCTCTATCACCTTCACTAGTGTAGCACCATAACATCTCTATCACCTTCACTAGTGTAGCACCATAACATCACTATCACCTTCACTAGTGTAGCACCATAACATCACTATCACCTTCACTAGTGTAGCACCATAACATCACTATCACCTTCACTAGTGTAGCACCATAACATCTCTATCACCTTCACTAGTGTAGCACCATAACATCTCTATCACCTTCACTAGTGTAGCACCATAACATCACTATCACCTTCACTAGTGTAGCACCATAACATCACTATCACCTTCACTAGTGTAGCACCATAACATCACTATCACCTTCACTAGTGTAGCACCATAACATCTCTATCACCTTCACTAGTGTAGCACCATAACATCTATCACCTTCACTAGTGTAGCACCATAACATCTCTATCACCTTCACTAGTGTAGCACCATAACATCACTATCACCTTCACTAGTGTAGCACCATAACATCACTATCACCTTCACTAGTGTAGCACCATAACATCACTATCACCTTCACTAGTGTAGCACCATAACATCACTATCACCTTCACTAGTGTAGCACCATAACATCACTATCACCTTCACTATAAGAGCAGTAGTCATGTTAAAAGCTACACTGGCTTAGCACCATAACATCACTATCACCTTCACTAGTGTAGCACCATAACATCTCTATCACCTTCACTAGTGTAGCACCATAACATCTCTATCACCTTCACTATAAGAGCAGTAGTCATGTTAAAAGCTACACTGGCTTACATAATGTTTTTTAAGCTCCTGTCTATTTATAGTTCCTTACATGTGATTATATGTCTGTGGTTATGTTTGACTGCCCCTTAAGTGAGTGTATCAAATGGATGAATTATGGAGATAATTTCTCCAAATAAACGAGTCTTAAACAGTAATTATCTGACATAGATATTTGCACAAGAAATCGCCAAGTCAACTGTTTCAACTACAAAATAAAGTGATCGGAAATTGTTAATTTGGCCAATTTAACACAAAGTTCAAAATATTCCAATTTCAAAATAGGGTCCAGAATGAACAATGTAGGTATTCCTGGCACTAAACTAACATTTTCTCTGTTCATTTTTTGTTTCACGTATCAGCGTTGTGGTGTGTTAACAATTAACCAAGATGCAAAAAAATAGCGAACCAGCGATGCAAGATGCAAAACAATCACGGAGGAGTTGAAAGATAGCTCTAGGCCTTTCGTGTTGCAATCAACATATCAGGAGCTTGCAGTGTTGCAGTGTTCTGCAACATTGCAAGCTCCTGATGTATTGATTGCAACACGAAAGGCCTAGAGCTATGTTTAAACTGCCCCGTGAGTGGTTTGTATTTTAACTAACATTTAGTGATAAAGACAATTTAACGCAACTAATTATAACCTAAACAACGTATGTGGGAAATTCACGTAGAATTTTCTAGGCTGGGTTGTGTAAGAGGTGTTACGAAGATGACAACATCTGGCAATGCTCTGGGAAAGACAAACATCAACACAACACACCCGGAACTAATGTTAAGAATGTTGTGTACGAGGTGTGATGGAAGAAGACAGTGTTTGTGAAGAGTATGAGAGAGAGATGGTAGTGTTGTCAGAGGACCAGAGATGACTGTGGTCTCTTAATACCAAAGAAAAGAACTGTGTTAGTGTCAGCTAGGTGAACAGTTCCCTTGTGTTCTTAAAGCCTGTGTACTCACTGATTGGATTTTGCTGGAGTCGAGTCCTGGCTCCCGCTCCTCGTCCCTTAAGCTGTGTGTGTTTGCGTGTAGGGAAGCAGTAACGTGCGTGAGTGCACGCCAGAGGTCATTACCCAGACGTTGGAACAAACTTAAACCAGTTAACTGTTTAACAGTTAGTTTATTCTCAGTCCACACAAACTCCTGTTGCAGACTCACTGACCTACGAGGCATGAGTCTCTTCCCACTGGCCAAGCTCTCTCTAAACTATCATCATTTCACTCTTGTTCTCAAGATAAAAAATAAGATGAGATGAATTAGAGTGTAAGTGTGAGATGAACAAGTTGTGGGACGGAGGTAGGTAAGACACAATACATCTTGCAGGGAACATCAACACACCTCCACCTCCTTCACGGTGCTCACGATACTCTCAACACGTCCTACATCCTCACACAATACACAGTGGAAGAAAGAACACAAGTGAAGATGTTTCACTAAGGGTGTCCTTTTCCTCACAGTACATAGTGAAGAAAAGGACGCCCTTAAATAGATGTTTCGTTACTGGAACTTTGTAATATATATATATATATATATATATATATATATATATATATATATATATATATATATATATATATATATATATATATACTAACACACTCAACAAGAGTGTTTAGACTAACACACTCAACAAGAGTATTTAGACTAACACACTCAACAAGAGTATTTAGACTAACACACTCAACAAGAGTGTTTAGACTGACACACTCAACAAGGTGGTGAGACAAAGGGAAAGTGTGAACATTTTTATTGTAATAAGATTCATACACACACACACACACACTACAGGGGGAAAGTGTGAATGTGAGTCCGTCAGTAATGTTTACACTCAGGTAGGAGAGAGTACATCTTACCAAAAATATTTACCTAAGCAGTGTCAGGTTTTACTGACACTGCTCAGGTTACTGACACTGCTCAGGTTACTGACACTGCTCAGGTTACTGACACTGCTCAGGTTACTGACACTGCTCAGGTTACTAACACTGGTAAAATTAGTTACTTTGGACACTGGCAGCAGCAGCAGCAGCAGCAGCAGCAGCAGCAGCAGCAGCAGTAGTAGTAGTAGTAGTAGTAATAGTAGTAGTAGTTGCCTACCAGCACAACACAGACATACATATAGACCTCTCCTAAACACACCCCTGCCACCACATATAGGTGAGTACACACACACACACACACACACACACACACACACACACACACACACACACACACACACACACACACACACACATGTGCCTAGGACAAAATGGTAACTAACTAACTAACACACACACACACACACACACACACACACAAGCACCTAGCCTTCTGAACTCAGGTTCCCTGGCGCATGAGACCCACTAACAGTGGCAGCAGCAGCAGGTGAGTCCTCATCACCTTGATTAACTACTAACAAATATACTACCCGACCTTCTGTCACGTCTGCTGCTGCTGCTGTTGCCTACTTTGTGTCACCAGAATCTTCCAGCTATGGTTGTGGTTCACTTGTATCGTAAATTCCTGTTTTACGAGGTTAAGGTCAGTTAGAGGCTTACTTCATGAGGTTTTAAGGTCACTTAAAGGTTTGTTTCAAGAATACAAGGTCAGAGGCTTGTTTCACTAGGTTAAGGTCAGTCAGAGGTTGTTTCGTGAGGTTAAGGTCAACTAGAAACTTGTTTCAAAAAGTCAGGGTCAACTAGAGGCTTCCATCAAGAAGATAATAATGAAGTAACTACGGTAGGCCTACAACCTAGGCCAGGTATGTCTTAATCTTATCCAGAACGGGTCAGACACGTACAAGAGAGACACTAATATATGTCTCACCTTTTTTAAAGTAACCCAAATAATTCGCTTACTTTCTCGTGACTATTATTATTATTATTATTATTATTATTATTATTATTATTGTTGTTGTTGTTGTTGTTTTTGTTGTTAAAATGATGGAAGTCTTTATAGACTTGAAAGTTTATTTGTTTAGTTTCTAGTTTTGAACAAATCACGTCTAGTGTAGTTCTGGTAAGGTAAAGTAAGGTAAGGTTCGTCAGGAAACAGGACAAATGTTTCCTGACGCGGGTCTTAGTCAGATGATGACCCGCCTTTGGAGCTTTTGGTCATCTGACCGAGGCCTTCCGCTGGCTTACCGGTCCACCCCTTTAAAAATTATGGTCATTTATAACCAGTCTGTAGTTCTGGTAGTTCTGTCTAAGTGAACAATGTATGTATATACACCCAGATGTAGGAATCTCTCAGTGTATGTACACTGAGAGTGTATTCTCATCTATCTCTTAGGGATTTTTTTAAAAGTATTCTCGATCAGTGGTGTACATTATACAAGCAACATTATATGACCCTAGTGTAGTCGGTAGATTGTCAACTCAATAAAGCAACCAGTGTACATCTTGTAATGTTTGTGTGAGTGTACATCTTGTAATTACTGGGAACGTTACAGCAAGGAGTCGTTAGTTAAATCGTTGCTGAACGAGTGTACATTGTTGAGATGAGTCATAGCGTAGTTGTGGAGTGAGTGATTGTCTCAGACGCAGGGAAGGTCATAGGTCGTCACCCTAGTGACCTACCATGGTGACCCAGCATGGTGACCCTGGTGACCCAGCATGGTGACCCTGGTAAACCACCGTGACCTTCTTGCTTTCCCTCGTGCACTCACAGGCAGATGGTACATTGTTCCCTCACTCTTTCGTAAAGTATCGTAAATATTAACGTTCTGTATCGTTCGTAAACATTAACCTCTAGTAAATATTCACCCTTCATAAACATTAGTATTATGTATCTCTTGTAAACACTAAACACAGTAGTCTTCATAAACACAAATAACTATACCAAATAACAGTTTTATCCAGATTATTAAACTCCTAACATAATGACGCAAATTTTTAACTGTATCTTAGTGAGGTTCAAAGAATTTTGGTGTCTATGTTTAAAAGTGTTTAAGTGTTTGTGATACAGTGTTTAGGAAGGCCGCTCTCTACTTACCCTCAGTGTACAATCTTTAACGATTTTATATATGCTTACTCTTTTAAGTGGAACTATGTAGTATAACCCACTTACTCACTTCTCATAGAATTAATAGTTATCATTTACCACTATTTACTAAGTGGTGTGAGTGCACCTCCTCATCCCTTAGTAAGCGCTTTGGTTCACTCTATTTACCTTCACTTCTTCAGCCACTTTACCTTACCCAGGGGAATAAGTACTTCTCTCCCACTCTTGGTAAGTCAATAATGCACCATAAGTATATTAGTAATTCAATTAGAGGGAACACTTCTTGGGGATAATTGTAAACTAAGGAATTATCTGTTAATACCAGTATTGAACAAGTGAACATACTCAGTGGAATCCTAACACTTGTTCACTGACGGAGTAACTTAATGTAAACTATGGGGAGCAATGAGACATTGGTTTATCTATCTCTTCGAAGACTCGCAAATACGAATTTACCAGCAAAACTATCACGATTATGTATGTCACTGTCTTTGGTGATCAGTCTGGGTTTCAAAAATGACTTCAGCTAGGTCTTGCAAAGGTGCAGAATCTCCATCTTCATCAGCTCTGCTGAAACTTCTCAGAGTAAACCTCTCACCACTACACCCTGGCTTCTTCTCTCACACAATCTGAAGGAAATAACCCGCATCTGCTGCCAGCAGAGGAGGGAAGGTACTATCTAGATCACTCTCCTTTCTACTATCAAGGAACTTGACACTTTAAAAGCTAGTGATAGAGCGCGGGGGCTGACACTGGCTTGTGACATCACATCCCCTCGTCTTCCTCTTAAAAAATAACTAAGAGTTAGTTGAATCTACAATTAGCATAAGCTCTTTCGTCTTTCATTCAATAAATCGCTTAAACATACAACTGAACAACTAGATACAGTAGTCATGTCACAAGACAATATCATCTCCACGAACTACCATGTGTTGTACCTTCACTAGAAGACGGGAGATGTTCTATAGTTTAAACAGTACTCTCTCCTCTTCTGCTTGGAGACGAAGGTTGTTCCGTGCAGAGTGAGAGAGGAGGCGAGGCTGTGGTGGTGACAGCATCACTCTGATCAACTGTACCAGAGGAGATGGAGGTACCAGGCTTCTAAAACATTAAACTGAAGTTATTTCTGAATCCCAGACTGATCAATACAGAGAATGTCGTACAAAACTGAAGTGATATTCTTCTTTTGTTGCTTAATACCTAAATCAGAGTCTTCAAGTTTAAAATTTTTCCATAGTTTATATTAAAATTAATATTATAAAATATTTTGTTCTGTTAACGTGTCCTGAGTTTCAAATAATTTTTGCGTGAGGGTTTAATTGTTTAAATCTGAGTATCAGATAACAAGGGGTTCTTAATGTAGGAATTATCGTGTAACTGTCGGCGCTGTTATTAGCTCTCTCCAGAAATTTGCATGTTTTCACTCGCTTTACATATGTATTAGTGAGTTAAGATGATCTGTACACATGTGTTCATTCCTGCAGTGATAGTCACGGTTGTTGATATTCACTGTAGCATCGTAAACATGGGATCAGTACTGTACAAACACACACACACACACACAATATATATATATATGTATATATATATATATATATATATATATATATATATATATATATATATATATATATATATATATATGCAAAACAACCACTCTGAAAGAATAGAGAAATTCCAAGCGCTTTCTTGATAATGTGAGTAGTCACGAAAGCGCTTGAAATTTCTCTATTCTTTCAGAGTGGTTGTTTAGCATATTCTGAAATCACCTGTTTACTGTGATCTTATTGCATATATATATATATATATATATATATATATATATATATATATATATATATATATATATATATATATATATATATATATATATATTACCCATATATATACACTCTTATATACACATGTAAACTGTTTGAATAAATATTACGTAAAGGATGGCGGCAGGTCAGTGAGTGTTAGCATAGGTCTAGTGTGTTTTTATGGGATCACGTGATGAGGGGAAGATTAGTTGTGAGGGGTGTGAGGAAGTGAGGGGTGTTAGAGAGTGAGGGGCGTGGGGGAGTGAGTGGTGTGAAGGAGTGAGGGGAGAGTAAGGGGTGACTCCTCTTCCCCAGGATGCGACCTACAACACTAGACTACCAAGGCAGAGAAGGAATGGAGGGGGGAAGAAGACAAATAACCAGGGAGAAAATTACCGAGAAATAATTAGGCGATAAAAAGTGTGGGAAGGGAGAGAATCAGGAAATACCTTAAATATCAAAACTAAAGTAAACCAAAAATTCCCCGAACACTTGATCTGAGGACGAGACAGAAACAACTCCAGCCGTCAAGCTGGCTGACAGAGAGCAGCTGTCAGTAGCTGACAGAGAGCACTGAGGAAAATCTCGGAGGAGAGTGATGTGTGTGTCAGTCATGATGGGTGGGGGAAGGGAGGGGGGGTTAAGAGGACGAGGAGGGGGAGGGGAGGGAAGGAGGTACTACGAGAGTATACATTTTAAGTGGTGATGAGAGGTAGTGTGTTGACCACCACATCATCCTGGCAACTCCTGCCTCTTTCCTCACCTGGTTCACCTCTTGCCTCCTCTTATATATACTCACATGATACTTTCTTGACGTATTACACACACAGACACACACACACACACACACACACACACACACACACACACACACACACACACACACACACACACACACACACACGGGGTAACAATTAAAAGTTGAAGACTCAGAAGAGTCAAAGAAATGTTAGGAAGCATTTCTTTAGTCATAGAGTTGTCAGGAAGTGGAATAGTCTGGCAAGCGATATAGTGGAAGCAGGAAACATACATAGTTTTAAGACGAAGTATGATAAAGCTCATGGAGCAGGAGTTATGTCTCGACCCCTGCAATCACAAATAGGAGAGTACAAATAGGTGAGTGCACACACACACAGGAATAACTTTCACTTAACTAGTGAGTGGCGAGGACAACACAGCATCCATTGAAGTGATGGTTTACCTTGAGCCACAATTACCATCTCACCTGGACGACACCTGTACCAAGAGCTAGTGTTGATCTGGGTCACTATCTATGGCTGTTTAATACAGCTTAAGTTACCGTGTTCACAGATAGTTTGCATTTCAAATATTTCTGATTATACTTCATCCAGAGTCCAGCAATGTAAGACACGTAGGATGAGACAGACAGAACTCAGGGGTGATGCTGCCTGGTGATTTGTGGTGCAGTGATGTCTGGTGATTTGTGGTGCAGTGATGTCTGGTGATTTGTGGTGCAGTGATGTCTGGTGATTTGTGGTGCAGTGATGTCTGGTGATTTGTGGTGCAGTTATGTCTGGTGATTTATGTTGCAGTGATGTCTGGTGATTTATGGTGCAGTGATGTCTGGTGACTTGTGGTGCAGTGATGTCTGGTGATTTGTGGTGCAGTGATGTCTGGTGACTTGTGGTGCATTGATGTCTGGTGACTTGTGGTGCAGTGATGTCTGGTGACTTGTGGTGCAGTGATGTCTGGTGACTTGTGCAGTGGTCTGGTGACTTGTGGTGCAGTGATGTCTGGTGATTTATGGTGCAGTGATGTCTGGTGACTTGTGGTGCAGTGATGTCTGGTGATTTGTGGTGCAGTGATGTCTGGTGACTTGTGGTGCATTGATGTCTGGTGACTTGTGGTGCAGTGATGTCTGGTGACTTGTGGTGCAGTGATGTCTGGTGACTTGTGCAGTGATGTCTGGTGACTTGTGGTGCAGTGATGTCTGGTGATTTGTGGTGCAGTGATGTCTGGTGACTTGTGGTGCAGTGATGTCTGGTGACTTGTGCAGTGATGTCTGGTGACTTGTGGTGCAGTGATGTCTGGTGATTTGTGGTGCAGTGATGTCTGGTGATTTGTGGTGCAGTGATGTCTGGTGACTTGTGGTGCAGTGATTTCT
The DNA here is from genome assembly GCF_038502225.1 of Cherax quadricarinatus. Taxonomy (NCBI): domain Eukaryota; kingdom Metazoa; phylum Arthropoda; class Malacostraca; order Decapoda; family Parastacidae; genus Cherax; species Cherax quadricarinatus. The sequence goes on from NC_091347.1 coordinate 28,166,055, forward strand.
GGTGACTTGTGGTGCAGTGATGACTGGTGATTTGTGGTGCAGTGATGTCTGGTGATTTGTGGTGCAGTGATGTCTGGTGATTTCTGGTGCAGTGATGTCTGGTGACTTGTGGTGCAGTGATGTCTGGTGATTTGTGGTGCAGTGATGTCTGGTGATTTGTGGTGCAGTGATGTCTGGTGACTTGTGGTGCAGTGATGTCTGGTGATTTGTGGTGCAGTGATGTCTGGTGATTTGTGGTGCAGTGATGTCTGGTGACTTGTGGTGAAGTGATGTCTGGTGACTTGTGGTGAAGTGATGTCTGGTGACTTGTGGTGCAGTGATGTCTGGTGACTTGTGGTGCAGTGATGTCTAGTGGCTTGTGGTGCAGTGATGTCTGGTGACTTGTGGTGCAGTGATGTCTGGTGACTTGTGGTGCAGTGATGTCTGGTGATTTGTGGTGCAGTGATGTCTGGTGACTTGTGGTGCAGTGATGTCTGGTGACTTGTGGTGCAGTGATGTCTGGTGACTTGTGGTGCAGTGATGTCTGGTGATTTGTGGTACAGTGATGTCTGGTGATTTGCGGTGCAGTGATGTCTGGTGACTTGTGGTGCAGTGATGTCTGGTGACTTGTGGTGCAGTGATGTCTGGTGACTTGTGGTGCAGTGATGTCTGGTGACTTGTGGTGCAGTGATGTCTGGTGACTTGTGGTGCAGTGATGTCTGGTGACTTGTGGTCGTGATGTCTGGTGACTTGTGGTCGTGATGTCTGGTGACTTGTGGTGCAGTGATGTCTGGTGACTTGTGGTGCAGTGATGTCTGGTGACTTGTGGTGCAGTGATGTCTGGTGACTTGTGGTGCAGTGATGTCTGGTGACTTGTGGTGCAGTGATGTCTGGTGACTTGTGGTGCAGTGATGTCTGGTGACTTGTGGTGCAGTGATGTCTGGTGACTTGTGGTGCAGTGATGTCTGGTGACTTGTGGTCGTGATGTCTGGTGACTTGTGGTCGTGATGTCTGGTGACTTGTGGTGCAGTGATGTCTGGTGACTTGTGGTGCAGTGATGTCTGGTGACTTGTGGTGCAGTGATGTCTGGTGACTTGTGGTGCAGTGATGTCTGGTGACTTGTGGTGCAGTGATGTCTGGTGACTTGTGGTGCAGTGATGTCTGGTGACTTGTGGTCGTGATGTCTAGTGACTTGTGGTGCAGTGATGTCTGGTGACTTGTGGTGCAGTGATGTCTGGTGACTTGTGGTGCAGTGATGTCTGGTGACTTGTGGTGCAGTGATGTCTGGTGACTTGTGGTGCAGTGATGTCTGGTGACTTGTGGTGCAGTGATGTCTGGTGACTTGTGGTGCAGTGATGTCTGGTGACTTGTGGTGCAGTGATGTCTGGTGACTTGTGGCAAGGAACAGTCATATTTGGTAATTCTGGATGATGTGAATGATGTGATGGAATCATAAATATCGTCTTATACACCTTCCAAACATTTTCACTATCATTCTACCTCCTCTATGTTCCTTCTGTCAACTTTTCCACGCCTCTTCCACCGCCCTTGCTGCCCCCTATCTCCCATAACTCTATTGCCCTCTCTCTCTAGTCCCTGGGCCCATCATGTACCTCTGTAATCTATTGACTACCGCCCACAGGATGGGTATGGGGTGCATAATAAAGATATTAAACTAACTAACTAACCTCTCTCTACTTCTCTCAATGTTTGTTTCTGTCTCTCTCTCTCTCTCTGTGTCTGTCTGTCTGTCTCTCTCTCTCTCTCTCTCAGGCGGATCTTGCACAACAGTTATAATAAGATCATTCACTAAGTCTACCCCTTAACCTCCTTTTCCATATTTGTACTTCCATTCCTCTTTCATCTTTATATGTTGCTCCATCTATGCATTCTCCTTTTCCTCCTCTGTCCTTCCCTGGGTACCTACCTTCCTTTCATACTACCTCCCTCTCATACATACCTTCGCCTCATACTCCTTTCTCCCTCGTTTCCTCACTTTCATCTTCCGTTATTCAACATTCCTTTTTCATTCCCTCTCGCTTCCCCCTCCCTCCCACCATCCCAATTCTCTCCACCCCTCCCACCCGTTATACAAATATCTGTCTCCCTCCCCCATCCCCGTCGACCCACCCCATCCACTGCCCCTCCCACCCACTCCCTCTCCTTCCCACTCTCCCTGGCATCACACAAGGTTGAGTACCTACTTCAGTTTCCTCGATGAAATCCCGGAACTTTCTAAGCCTTGAGGCCTCGAGTATCAGCTCACACTTGATGGCCAGCTGTTGCTCAAGCGAGAGTGGCTCCGACATCGTTTTCATTACTACTCCAAGACCTTGTTTACGAGGATGTCCACTTGTGTGTGTGTGTATATATATATATATATATATATATATATATATATATATATATATATATATATATATATATATATATATATATATATATATATGTCGTGCCGAATAGGCAGAACTTGCGATCTTGGCTTAAATAGCAACGCTCATCTTGCCATATAGGACAAGTGAAAATTTGTGTATGCAATAATTTCGCCAAAATCATTCTGAACCTAACGAAAAAAATATATTTCACTGTGTTTAGTATTAAATTACTGTAAACGTATTTAAAATATATTTAGTTGGGTTAGGCTAAAATAAATTGCTCTTGTTGTAATAAGGTTAGGTAAGTTTTCTAAGATTCTTTTGGTGCAAAATTAAAAATTTCTACATTAACATTAATGAAAAAAATATAACTTTAAACGTATAGGAGAAAATTTCAGAAAGGACTTAATTTTAAATTAGTTCTTGCTAATTGACCAGTTTTACATATTCGGCACGACATATATATACACACATATATATCAAGCAAGTCTGAGTCTATGAGTGAGACAAATACAATTAAATCAAGCTTTATAAAACCAGTTTTAATTTTAATATCAATATTGGTTTAGGATTATATAAATTAGATTCATTTATAATTATTAAAATTTGGGAAGAATTTAAGCTATGTTAGACAAGTCCTTGACCATCTCAGACGCATCATAATGGGACGGGAGTAATGTCGGACGTGACCTTGAGGTAATATCTCACCCTTATATAGCCTTCTGTTCTATTATTATTACAGGTCCTTGATAATGTTAGAAATCACGAAAGCGGTTAGAATTTCACTATTTTTTCACAGTGATTGTTTTACATAGTGTGATATCGCGTGTTTACTGTGATTGCACGTGATGGGATAATCCTCAATACTTTAGCAAATATGCAAAACTCCAATATTGTTCCTTCACTTAAGGAAGAATTATACACAGATGACAACAAAGAGATGAACGAAATTCTGAGAGAAGATCATGAATTAGTGTTTATCAGTGAGTCAATAACACCGCGACCACTGAAGACTTCACTAACTTCACCCACACTACAAATTATTGATATCTGACATCAGCACAAATCCTCCAAACTTTGACCAAAAAAAAAAAAAAATAGACAACTTGCTCATACATGGCAGCACTTGGACCTGATGCCTGGAGTTCGGTATTTGCAAAGAAATACAAAATAACATTAGTACCAGCACTGAGTGTTCTATGATGGAGGAGCTTAACGTCACGTGATATTCTAGAGGAATTATAGAGCACGTAAATTCCCCCGTCTTATAACATGTTCATTTTTTCCACTATAATCTGCCTTGTCCATAATTACTGTGACATTTGCTTTGTCTGTTTCGTAAGGTGAAGTCCAGGATCTTTAATCCATGGTATAACTTAACAATCTTTGATGACAATTGTGTTGTAGAGATCTGAGCTCTGCTCAAATTTCTACAACACATGGACAAGGTAGATTATAGTGGAAAAATGAACATGTTATTAGAAGACGAGGGAACTTACGTGCCTCTTAATAAGTGGAGACACAGCTACTCCACCTCCCTCAGAAGAGGCAGCAGAGCGAGAGCAAAGATTACTGATCAACAACTCCAATAACACACATAATAAAAGTCTTTGAAAAGGTGCTGGGACGTCAATTTACTGTTTTTTTTTTTTGTTTTTTTTTGTGGAAAGCATAAATGAGACAGCACAAGTGAACTTGAATTTAGAGCAGGCAAATTCTACGTGTCACTAATATTACATTATAAGAAAATTACAGAGCCTTTGGAAGAAAACCAACACGCAGGTGCGGTTTACACTGAGTTTACAAAGGTATTTGACACATGTGACCCTGGAGTGACGACCTTTAAAATAAGGTCACTAGATATTACATGAAAAGTTAATTTCTAACTAAGAGAACACCCAAAGTAGCAGTAAAAGACAGTGTAGACTCAGCAAAGTAAAAAGTTCAGTACTCCAAGGCACAGTTCTGGCACCTTCACTGTTTCTCATCCTCAGAGCAGTAATCAAAACACTAATCACAGCCTCGTATAACCTGCGGACGACACTACAACACAATAAGTATCAAAGTTGAAGCAATTGAAGATACGGAAAATTTAAAAATGTGCACAAAGTCTTCTGATGGGCAAATGAAAACATCATAATGTTCAACGATGACAAATTTCAGTTTACATAGAGGAAGAATGAAGAGCTGAAAACGAGCAGAGAAAGAATACAGAACACAGACAAACCATCTCACAGACCACTACACAGACAATAACAAACAGGTTAAATATATTTTAGGAATAATGAAATAGGAGTTGGTATTAAAAACTAAGTATTAAAAAGTTTTATTAAAATTATAGCATAAAAGTGGTATAAAAAAATACCGTATTAAAGAGGTATTAAACAAGTGGTGCTAAAGTGGCGGTGTTAAAGAGGTGGTGTTAAATGCGAGGAGAGTGCGATACCATATGGTATGAGTGATACTTGGGGCAGGTGAAGTGGGGCGAAGGTGTGCCCATGTAAGGCAACTCAACACAAGGCCAGCACGGAGCTCTGGCCCCTGTGACGTGTATTCTACCCTCACTTTCCAACCACTGCCTTCATGGTAGCAACCAGGTCTCTAGACTGCCTTCATGGTAGCAACCAGGTCTCTAGACTGCCTTCATGGTAGCAACCAGCTCTCTAGACTGCCTTCATGGTAGCAACCAGCTCTCTAGACTGCCTTCATGGTAGCAACCAGCTCTCTAGACTGCCTTCATGGTAGCAACCAGCTCTCTAGACTGCCTTCATGGCAGCAACCAGCTCTCTAGACTGCCTTCATGGTAGCAACCAGCTCTCTAGACTGCCTTCATGGTAGCAACCAGCTCTCTAGACTGCCTTCATGGTAGCAACCAGCTCTCTAGACTGCCTTCATGGTAGCAACCAGCTCTCTAGACTGCCTTCATGGTAGCAACCAGCTCTCTAGACTGCCTTCATGGCAGCAACCAGCTCTCTAGACTGCCTTCATGGTAGCAACCAGCTCTCTAGACTGCCTTCATGGTAGCAACCAGGTCTCTAGACTGCCTTCATGGTAGCAACCAGCTCTCTAGACTGCCTTCATGGTAGCAACCAGCTCTCTAGACTGCCTTCATGGTAGCAACCAGGTCTCTAGACTGCCTTCATGGTAGCAACCAGCTCTCTAGACTGCCTTCATGGTAGCAACCAGGTCTCTAGACTGCCTTCATGGTAGCAACCAGCTCTCTAGACTGCCTTCATGGTAGCAACCAGCTCTCTAGACTGCCTTCATGGCAGCAACCAGCTCTCTAGACTGCCTTCATGGTAGCAACCAGCTCTCTAGACTGCCTTCATGGTAGCAACCAGCTCTCTAGACTGCCTTCATGGTAGCAACCAGGTCTCTAGACTGCCTTCATGGTAGCAACCAGCTCTCTAGACTGCCTTCATGGTAGCAACCAGCTCTCTAGACTGCCTTCATGGTAGCAACCAGCTCTCTAGACTGCCTTCATGGTAGCAACCAGCTCTCTAGACTGCCTTCATGGTAGCAACCAGCTCTCTAGACTGCCTTCATGGTAGCAACCAGCTCTCTAGACTGCCTTCATGGTAGCAACCAGCTCTCTAGACTGCCTTCATGGTAGCAACCAGCTCTCTAGACTGCCTTCATGGTAGCAACCAGCTCTCTAGACTGCCTTCATGGTAGCAACCAGCTCTCTAGACTGCCTTCATGGTAGCAACCAGGTCTCTAGACTGCCTTCATGGTAGCAACCAGCTCTCTAGACTGCCTTCATGGTAGCAACCAGCTCTCTAGACTGCCTTCATGGTAGCAACCAGCTCTCTAGACTGCCTTCATGGTAGCAACCAGCTCTCTAGACTGCCTTCATGGTAGCAACCAGGTCTCTAGACTGCCTTCATGGTAGCAACCAGCTCTCTAGACTGCCTTCATGGTAGCAACCAGCTCTCTAGACTGCCTTCATGGTAGCAACCAGCTCTCTAGACTGCCTTCATGGTAGCAACCAGCTCTCTAGACTGCCTTCATGGTAGCAACCAGCTCTCTAGACTGCCTTCATGGTAGCAACCAGCTCTCTAGACTGCCTTCATGGTAGCAACCAGCTCTCTAGACTGCCTTCATGGTAGCAACCAGCTCTCTAGACTGCCTTCATGGTAGCAACCAGGTCTCTAGACTGCCTTCATGGTAGCAACCAGCTCTCTAGACTGCCTTCATGGTAGCAACCAGCTCTCTAGACTGCCTTCATGGCAGCAACCAGCTCTCTAGACTGCCTTCATGGTAGCAACCAGCTCTCTAGACTGCCTTCATGGTAGCAACCAGCTCTCTAGACTGCCTTCATGGTAGCAACCAGGTCTCTAGACTGCCTTCATGGTAGCAACCAGCTCTCTAGACTGCCTTCATGGTAGCAACCAGCTCTCTAGACTGCCTTCATGGTAGCAACCAGCTCTCTAGACTGCCTTCATGGCAGCAACCAGCTCTCTAGACTGCCTTCATGGTAGCAACCAGCTCTCTAGACTGCCTTCATGGTAGCAACCAGGTCTCTAGACTGCCTTCATGATAGCAACCAGCTCTCTAGACTGCCTTCATGGTAGCAACCAGCTCTCTAGACTGCCTTCATGGTAGCAACCAGCTCTCTAGACTGCCTTCATGGTAGCAACCAGGTCTCTAGACTGCCTTCATGATAGCAACCAGCTCTCTAGACTGCCTTCATGGCAGCAACCAGCTCTCTAGACTGCCTTCATGGTAGCAACCAGCTCTCTAGACTGCCTTCATGGTAGCAACCAGCTCTCTAGACTGCCTTCATGGTAGCAACCAGCTCTCTAGACTGCCTTCATGGTAGCAACCAGCTCTCTAGACTGCCTTCATGGTAGCAACCAGCTCTCTAGACTGCCTTCATGGTAGCAACCAGCTCTCTAGACTGCCTTCATGGTAGCAACCAGCTGTCTATATTGGCTTTATAGTAGGGATCAGCTGTCTAGACTTTCTTCATGGTAGCAACCAGCTGTTCAGACTGGCTTTATGGTAGGGACCAAGTGTCAAGACACCATTTGGACAGATGCAGCATGATAATAATGATGAGGGGGTAGTGATGATAATGATAATAATGATGATGACTGGGATGATAGTGAAGATGCTTCTGATGGTATTTTTAGTTATGATGACGGATGCTGAAGTTACAATGGTAGGTACAGGTTACAGGGACGATGAGATGATAGAATGACGAGTAAAATGATGAGGCGCTAGAATGATGAAAAGTATAATAATTAAAAGTTAGAATGACGATGTGACAGAAGGAGGAATAAGAGAATGATTAGAAGTTATAATGATTAGATGAATGATAAAAAAATTATAACAATGAGGAATCACAATGACGAGATGAGAGAATGATGAGAAGTTATAATGACAAGATGGGAGAATGATTAAAAAAATGATGAGAAGTTAAAATAATGAGACGAGAGAATGATGAAAAATTAGAATGATGAGAAGTTAGAATGATTAGAAGTTAGAATGACGAGATGATAGAATGATGAGAAGTTAGAATGATTAGAAGTTAGAATGACGAGATGATAGAATGATGAGAAGTTAGAATGATTAGAAGTTAGAATGACGAGATGATAGAATGATGAAAAGTTAGAATGATTAGAAGTTAGAATGACGAGATGATAGAATGATGAGAAGTTAGAATGATTAGAAGTTAGAATGACGAGATGATAGAATGATGAAAAGTTAGAATGATTAGAAGGTAGAATAACGAGAGGCCAGAATGCATCACGGGGGGACAGGGGTGAACAAAGAGTCCCTGAGGGGCCACAAGATGGCCAACAAAAGGCCTGGTGGGCAATGCTGGGCCATAGAATGAGCAGGTTTCATGGCCTTCAGTGACCTGTAATTATCATGCCAGTCAGGCAGAGCCGTAGCATCCCGGAATGATGAGTAGAGGGCTGATAATGACCGTGACCATGATGACAATAATAAGGATCATGATGAGGAAAATGATCATTCGTGAACCTACCTAAAGACAATACCAGGCACCTGAAGACAATACCAGGTACCTGAAGACAATACCAGGCACCTGAAGACAATGCCAGGTACCTGAAGACAATGCCAGGCACCTAAAGACAATACCAGGCACCTGAAGACAATGCCAGGCACCTGAAGACAATACCAGGCACCTGAAGACAATACCAGGCACCTAAAGACAATACCAGGCACCTGAAGACAATACCAGGCACCTGAAGACAATACCAGGCACCTAAAGACAATACCAGGCACCTGAAGACAATGCCAGGCACCTAAAGACAATACCAGGCACCTGAAGACAATGCCAGGCACCTGAAGACAATACCAGGCACCTGAAGACAATACCAGGCACCTAAAGACAATACCAGGCACCTGAAGACAATACCAGGCACCTAAAGACAATACCAGGCACCTGAAGACAATGCCAGGCACCTGAAGACAATACCAGGCACCTGAAGACAATACCAGGCACCTAAAGACAATACCAGGCACCTGAAGACAATGCCAGGCACCTGAAGACAATACCAGGCACCTGAAGACAATACCAGGCACCTGAAGACAATACCAGGCACCTAAAGACAATACCAGGCACCTGAAGACAATACCAGGCACCTGAAGACAATACCAGGCACCTGAAGACAATACCAGGCACCTGAAGACAATACCAGGCACCTGAAGACAATGCCAGGCACCTGAAGACAATACCAGGTACCTGAAGACAATACCAGGCACCTGAAGACAATAACAGGTACCTGAAGACAATACCAGGCACCTGAAGACAATACCAGGCACCTGAAGACAATACCAGGCACCTGAAGACAATACCAGGTACCTGAAGACAATACCAGGCACCTGAAGACAATACCAGGCACCTGAAGACAATACCAGGCACCTGAAGACAATGCCAGGCACCTGAAGACAATACCAGGCACCTGAAGACAATACCAGGCACCTGAAGACAATGCCAGGCACCTGAAGACAATACCAGGTACCTGAAGACAATACCAGGCACCTGAAGACAATAACAGGTACCTGAAGACAATACCAGGCACCTGAAGACAATGCCAGGCACCTAAAGACAATGCCAGGCACCTAAAGACAATACCAGGCACCTGAAGACAATACCAGGCACCTGAAGACAATACCAGGCACCTGAAGACAATACCAGGCACCTGAAGACAATACCAGGCACCTGAAGACAATACCAGGCACCTGAAGACAATACCAGGCACCTGAAGACAATACCAGGCACCTGAAGACAATACCAGGTACCTGAAAAACAACCTAGGAAACTGGTAAGAAGAAGAAGAAAAAGAACAATAACAAATAAAGTAATAATACTAATAACAACTACAACAATAAGCAAACAAAAAGAGTGGCCAGTGTTTACACAAGACACAAACATTCTTGTACTCTCACGACGCAACGTTCAACTTCTCATAGATAATAAAATATTCTGGATTTTACCAACAAGTTTTTCTGCACAAGAACTACTAACCCAACATGAAAACTAACACATTTTATATATTATTGTCTGCAAAGAAAGTCCCGACACTTCTGTAAGTAAATGTATGCATATATATATATATATATATATATATATATATATATATATATATATATATATATATATATATATATATATATATATATATATATATATATATATATATATATATATATATATATATATATATATATATATATATATATATATATATTATATATATATATATATATATATATATATATATATATATATATATATATATATATATATATATATATATATATATATATATATATATATATATATATATATATATATATATATATATATATTATACACACACTGAGTTCACTATAATCCCTACCACAGAATATTTCGTATTTATGATTGTTAATGATCTCTAACAATCATTAATGACTCACGTTCTGAGGACAAGCAATAAGTAAATAACTGAGTAGAAAACTAAGTTTAGCGCGGAGTTTTTATGTAAGTTAGAGTGCAGTATTGTAATCACTCGTAGACTCCTTCTACGGGATGCTCCGTCTAGTCTTCTACCTGTTGTTGATTCCAAGGAAGGGGATCATGGCTCCAGCTCCAGGGCCCAGACCAGGCTTTCAGCAAGGTCTTTCCCTGACTTACCAGTCCACTCCGTTGAAACAGGTTATTATACTGTCTTTATATTCCTCAATAAGTGGAAATATAGAACCTAGTGGTCAAGAAAGTGACTATAAGTTTGGATATTGGAACATCAGCCAGTCCATATATTATAAACTGCCAGAAGTATTGTTATGAAGACTAAGTCTGGCTACTACGTCAGTCAGTCTGTGTACATGTCAAGGTGTCAGAAGTACTTATAATCAAGACTTAGCCTGGCTACTACAACATCAGTCAGTGTGTATACAATGCATGTTGCTTCGTAAAAATACTTATCAATGATCATATAAATGAGGCAAGACTAAACGTAGTGACCTTGCAAGAGAGGGATCAAGGAGGACGTAATTAATGAACTAACAGAGACAAGTTGAAATACGAGGACCACGGACAAGGAGACACTGAAGCTGGACGAGGATGTGATGGAGGTGATCTCCCTTAAGTAGTTTCAGGAGTAGGTATGACAGAACCCAGGAGTACAGCAATTAATATTACCAGTCTTTGGGATTTACGAGGCGGGCCCAGGAACTGTGCCTCGACCCCCTCACACACACACAACATTTTAACCAATTACTCGAAGACTGGACACCAGTCTGCTCCTGCAACTACAAATAAGTAGATAATTACAAATGGTTAATTACGCCCAGAAGTCGTGAAAATTACCGAATAAAAGAGGAGTGACATGACGAAGATATAAAACACTGTAAAACAATACAAGACAATAGATGAAGAAGACTTCTTGGAACATACAGTAGAGATTATTATTGTTATTATTATTATTACTCCCCTCAAGGGAGGTTCCTTGACGCTGGTGAGGGGCTCTTGATCTAGGGAACTGGATCTGTGCTCTGGTTCCCTAAATTAAGCCTGAATACCTTCCATCCCCGCCCCACAAGCGCTGTATAATTCTACGGGTTTAGCGCTCCCCCATGATTATAACTATATTTATAATTACTATAACAGAAGGGTCAACAAGAGCGTTAGCTCCTTTCCTGAGACTACACACACACACACACACACACACACACACACACACACACACACACACACACACACACACACACACACACACACACACACACACACACGCACACACACACACACACACGCACCGTCAGCCTCACCCTCGTTACAACTTTATTCATAATAAACTTAACAGGAAACACGCCTCTAGAATTTATTCACAAATTCGACATTTATCACCATTCTAAGGAAAAAGAAAACTGCTGATGTCACCGTCATGGCTGTCACATTTAAAGAGTATTTAAAGGTGTGTGTGTGTGTGTGTGTGTGTGTGTGTGTGTGTGTGTGTGTGTGTGTGTGTGTGTGTGTGTGTGTGTGTGTTTATGTATTTTACAGGTGTGTTATGCTCGGTGAGTGGCCCACCTCCAGCATCTTGCAACGCGAACGTGAATATATACATTGAGAGGTGTTTTTATGAGTGTATATACACTGAGAGGTGTGCATTTCTGAGTATATACACTGAGAGGTGTGTATTTCTGAGTGTATATACACTGAGAGGTGTGTATTTCTGAGTATATGCACTGAGAGGTGTGTATTTCTGAGTATATGCACTGAGAGGTGTGTATTTCTGAGTATATGCACTGAGAGGTGTGTATTTCTGAGTGTATATACACTGAGAGGTGTGTATTTCTGAGTATATGCACTGAGAGGTGTGTATTTCTGAGTGTATATACACTGAGAGGTGTGTATTTCTGAGTATATGCACTGAGAGGTGTGTATTTCTGAGTATATGCACTGAGAGGTGTGTATTTCTGAGAATATATACACTGAGAGGTGTGTATTTCTGAGAATATATACACAGAGGTGTGTATTTCTGAGAATATGTACACTGAGAGGTGTATATTTCTGTGTATATACACTGAGGTGTGTATTTCTGAGTATATACACTGAGAAGTGTGTATTTCTGAGAGTATATACACCGAGAGGTGTGTATTTCTGAGAGTATACACAGAGAGGTGTGTATTTCTGAGTATATACACTGAGAGGTGTGTATTTCTGAGTATATACACTGAGAGGTGTGTATTTCTGAGAGTATATACACTGAGAGGTGTGTATTTCTGAGTATATACACTGAAAGGTGTGTATTTCTGAGAGTATATACACTGAGAGGTGTGTATTTATGAGAGTATATACACTGAGAGGTGTGTATTTCTGAGAGCATACACACTGAGAGGTGTGTATTTCTGAGAGTATATACACTGAGAGGTATATACTCTGAGTGTATATTCTTGACTGCTGGTGAACAGGTTACATGCAGCCTTAATGACCCTCGTGTGGTTGAAAGGCTCTAAAACTGATAACCAACCAACCAACTTTCTTTACCTCAAATAAGGCAGAGTCAAGTTAACAGAACAAACAACAATCATCTTTACCACAAACAAGATATTTTAAACGTAAGGAACCAACTAACCAATCAAACACACATAGCTCGCACGTAGGATTATTTGTGTACTCTTCCGGTCCTGGTATTGTGCCTTTTAGTTGTTTAGCCAACCACCTTAGCCACAAACACTTCCTCGTCTGCCTATCTTGAACGCGTCAAAATCACCGTCACTCTTCTATTAATTCTCAAATGCCTCGCCACTGTTCACATCAGTAATATTTCTGTATCAGAGGCAGATTCGGTAGGTTAAATGACCGCTGGCACCACTTTTGCTTGCTGCTGCTGCACCCACATACACAAGCACCTCAGCTTATCGTGGGAAGGAGGAGAGACATATGGGCAAGTCTTCTAACACCTGAGCCAGCTGTTCACCTAGCGTTAAATAGGTACCTAGGTGTTTGCAGACTGTTGCGGGTCACATCCTGGGGAAGAGGGACATAGGTTTTCCTGGGTACCCTAGGTTACTGGCCCTCCTGAGTTAATAATCCGAATAAAGTCTTTTCTTCTCTTCTCTTCTCCTCCTGGAGCCAGTGTGTACAATGCAGTTCAACACTCCAAGACTGAGCTCACAATGCACAAATCAGCACGTCTAATATTTTCTGTGGTGGAATATCTGAGTGTCAGTAGTGGCGCCTTCACGTCTCCTGACACTCACGTGGAGAAGAGCAATGCTCACTACCTCAGCCACGCTGACACTCGCTCATTTAACACGCTGACACTCATTGCTTCGGCATGCTGACACTCAGTCCTTGGCCACACCGACGTTCACTCCTCCAATACATTTGTTTACAAAAGCAGACTGCTGCTGATAGGTGCAGGCGAGCTAGACAGGTTAAGTGTAGTGACGTATAACTCGGGTTTGGGTCAGCGTGAAGATAAAACTCTCTGATATAAATGGCTTATGAAACCGACAAGTTGAAGAATGAGACATTTCTTTTTTCTTTCAAAATTGGTGGACCGAACACATCAACTCTAGACTGATTACTTCACACCTCTCATCTTCCATCGTTCTTCTTTGTATTGGACTGAAGAAGCCACTGGCTGGTAAAACGTTTCCTCAGTAAAGATCCCCTAATATTGCACAAGTGTCTGAGTCCACAAACACTGGGTTGAGTCAGCGGGAAGATAACGTCCAGATGAGAGCAAGTACAGCCAGGACTGAGGTGCGTTATTTGAACTTTTCGAAGTAATGTTAAAATATTGGCAACAAAGATATGAGTATATTCTACAACTACTTATAGTATATTCTGTACCTACTTACAGTATATTCTGCACCTACGGACAGTATATTCTGCACCTACGGACAGTATATTCTACACCTACTAACAGTATATTTTACACCTACTGACAGTATATTTTACACCTACTGACAGTATATTTTACACCTACTGACAGTATATTATACACCTACTGACAGTATATTATACACCTACTGATAGTATATTTTACACCTACTGACAGCATATTCTACACCTGACAGTATATTTTGCACTTATTGATATTGTATTCTACACCCACTGACAGTATATTCGACACATACCGATAGTGGGCACTCTTCTGTACACGAGGTGTGTAGTGGAAGTGTCGGCAGTGTGAGAAAAGAGAACTGATGTACAGAAGTGTATGTGTGAGTGTAGAAGTGAAAATAGAGGTATACCGGGTGTGTAGTGTAAGAGAGAAGAGTGGTGTGGGTAAAGTCATAAGTATAGATTGTGTAGAGACTGATATGACAGGGAATGTTAGCTTACCGTGGTGGTGGTGATTGTGGTTGGATGAGTGTTGATGGTGTCACCACCGTGGAGCGTTGAGCGGCAGGACTTGTGTAGAGTGGGGGAACCTGTGCGTGTGTGTCCACGGCCACAGCTTAAGCCAGACTAAGAGGCCACTCCTGTGCACACCTCCACCCTGGCCGCCCACCACCCGCCCCGCCCACCACCACCACCTCCCACGCCCACTCCGTCAGCATCTCTGGACATCTTGGGCCAGTGCTACATGCTGCTTGTTGCATTTACTAGCACTAACTCCTGCATGTATTAGTATTTCAACCAGTGTATCCAATGTATCGTGTGTGTATGTGTGTGTGTAGATGTGGGTGTCCGGGGCTGTCTGGGTAGGTGGCAGTGGGTAGATGTCTGTATTTGGCTGTGGGGCAGCAGCAGCAGCAGCAGCCTGGCGTGCCTCAGGGCGCCTCACTCACTCCCTCCTTCAGGTGTCATACACTTCACCTGCTCTCACTCTTCACCCCCAAACTGACACCCACTGTGTTCTCTCTACACCCACTGACACTCACGATGTACCTGCTCTACAATAGTGTGCATAATAATTGGGACAGTGATGAAATAAGACATTTTGAAAATTAATGTTTATTTGAAAAATACACGGCAATGACATGAAAGATAATTGATTTAATAAGAGATATGACATTATTATTATAATCAAGGGGGAAGCGC
The DNA here is from genome assembly GCF_038502225.1 of Cherax quadricarinatus. Lineage (NCBI taxonomy): Eukaryota > Metazoa > Arthropoda > Malacostraca > Decapoda > Parastacidae > Cherax > Cherax quadricarinatus. Next base: position 28,181,430 of record NC_091347.1, read on the forward strand.
TAAACCCGGAGGATTATACAGCGCCTGGGGGGGGGGATGTGGAAGGCATTCAGGCTTAATTCGGGGAACTGGAGCACAGATCCAATTCCCTAAATCAAGAGCCCCTCACCAACATCAAGGAACCTTCCTTGAGGGGA
>NC_091347.1:28186566-28223611 GCF_038502225.1 Cherax quadricarinatus
TAGCTACAACAACTAGCTACAACAACAACTAGCCACAACAACAACTAGCCACAACGACTAGCTACAACAACAACTAGCCACAACAACTAGCTACAACAACTAGCCACAACAACAACTAGCCACAACAACAACTAGCTGCAACAACAACTAGCCACAACAACAACAACTAGCCGCAACAACAACTAGCCACAACAATAACTAGCTACAATAACTAGCCACAACAACAACTAGGCACAACAACAACTAGCCACAACAACAACTAACCACAACAACTAGCTACAACTAGCCACAACAACAACTAGCCACAACAACTAGCTACAACAACTAGCCACAACAACAACAACTAGCCACAACAACAACTAGCTACAACAACAAGTAGCCACAACAACTAGCCACAAGAACAACTAGCTACAACAACAACTAGCTACAACAACTAGTTACAACAACAACTATCCACAACAACAACAACTAGCCACAACAATAACTAGCTACAACAACTAGACACAACAACTATCCACAACAACAACTAGCTGCAACAAAAACTAGCCGCAACAACTAGCCACAACAACAACTAGCTACAACTAGCCACAACAACAACTAGGCACAACAACTAGCCACAACAACAACTAGCCACAACAACTAGCTACAACAACAACTAGCTACAACAACAACTAGCCACAACAACAACTAGCCACAACAACAACTAGCTACAACAACAACTAGCCACAACAACAACTAGCCACAACAACTAGCAACAACAACTAGCCACAACAACAACTAGCCACAACAACAACTAGTCACAACAACAACTAGCTAAAACAACTAACTACAACTAGCAACAGCAACAACTATCTACAACAACTAGCTACAACAACAACTAGCCACAACAACTAGCTACAACAACAACTAGCCACAACAACAACTAGCCACAACAACAACTAGCTACAACAACAACTAGCCACAGCAACAACTAGCCACAACAACAACTAGCTACAACAACTAGCCACAACAACAACCAGCCACAACAACTAGCCACAACAACAACAGCTAGCCACAACAACAACTAGCCACAACTAGCCACAACAACACAACAACAACTAGCCACAACAACAACTAGCCACAACAACAACTATCCACAACAACCACAACAACTAGCCACAACAAGAACTAGCCAGACAAGAACAGCAACTAGCCACAACAACAACTAGCCACAACAACAACCAGCCACAACAACTAGCCACAACAACAACAGCTAGCCACAACAACAACAACTAGCCACAACAACAACTATCCACAACAACAACTATCCACAACCACAACAACTAGCCACAACAACAACTAGCCACAACAAAAACTAGCCACAACAACAAATAGCCACAACAACTAGCCACAACAACAACTAGTCAGACAAGAACAGCAACTAGCCACAACAACAACTATCCACACAACCACAACAACTAGTCACAACAACAACAACTAGCCACAACAACAACTAGCCACAACAACAACTAGCCACAACAACAACTAGCCACAACAACTATCCACACAACCACAACAACAACAACTAGCCAGACAAGAACAGCAACTAGCCACAACAACAACTAGCCAGACAAGAACAACAACTAGCCACAACAACAACTAGCCAGACAACAACAACAACTAGCCACAACAACAACTAGCCACAACAACAACTAGCTACAACAACAACTAGCCACAACAACAACAACTAGCCACAAGAACAACTAGCTACAACAACAACTAGCCGCAACAACAACTAGCCACAACTAGCTACAACAACTAGCTACAACAACAACTAGCCACAAAAACAACTAGCCACAACAACTAGCCACAACAACAACTAGCCACAACAACAACTAGCCACAACAACTAGCTACAACAACAACTAGCCACAACAACAACTAGCCACAACAACAACTAGCCACAACAACAACTATCCACAACAACCACAACAATTAGCCACAACAAGAACTAGCCAGACAAGAACAGCAACTAGCCACAACAACAACTAGCCACAACAACAACCAGCCACAACAACTAGCCACAACAACAACAGCTAGCCACAACAACAACTAGCCACAACAACAACTATCCACAACAACAACTATCCACAACCACAACAACTAGCCACAACAACAACTAGCCACAACAACAACAACTAGCCACAACAACAACTAGCTACAACAACAACTAGCCGCAACAACAACTAGCCACAACTAGCTACAACAACTAGCTACAACAACAACTAGCCACAACAACTAGCCACAACAACTAGCAACAACAACAACTAGCCACAACAACAACTAGCCACAACAACAACTAGTCACAACAACAACTAGCCACAACAACAACTAGCCACAACAACAACAACTAGCCACAACAACAACTAGCTACAACAACAACTAGCCGCAACAACAACTAGCCACAACTAGCTACAACAACAACTAGCCACAACAACTAGCCACAACAACTAGCAACAACAACAACTAGCCACAACAACAACTAGCCACAACAACAACTAGTCACAACAACAACTAGCTAAAACAACTAACTACAACTAGCAACAACTATCTACAACAACTAGCTACAACAACAACTAGCCACAACAACTAGCTACAACAACAACTAGCCACAACAACAACTAGCCACAACAACAACTAGCTACAACAACAACTAGCCACAGCAACAACTAGCCACAACAACAACTAGCTACAACAACTAGCCACAACAACAACCAGCCACAACAACTAGCCACAACAACAACAGCTAGCCACAACAACAACTAGCCACAACAACAACTAGCCACAACAACAACTAGCCACAACAACAACTATCCACAACAACCACAACAACTAGCCACAACAAGAACTAGCCAGACAAGAACAGCAACTAGCCACAACAACAACTAGCCACAACAACAACCAGCCACAACAACTAGCCACAACAACAACAGCTAGCCACAACAACAACAACTAGCCACAACAACAACTATCCACAACAACAACTATCCACAACCACAACAACTAGCCACAACAACAACTAGCCACAACAACAACTAGCCACAACAACAAATAGCCACAACAACTAGCCACAACAACAACTAGTCAGACAAGAACAGCAACTAGCCACAACAACAACTATCCACACAACCACAACAACTAGTCACAACAACAACAACTAGCCACAACAACAACTAGCCACAACAACAATTAGCCACAACAACAACTAGCCACAACAACTATCCACACAACCACAACAACAACAACTAGCCACAACAACTAGCCAGACAAGAACAGCAACTAGCCACAACAACAACTAGCCAGACAAGAACAACAACTAGCCACAACAACAACTAGCCAGACAACAACAACAACTAGCCACAACAACAACTAGCCACAACAACAACAACTAGCTACAACAACAACTAGCCACAACAACAACTAGCTACAACAACAACTAGCCGCAACAACAACTAGCCACAACTAGCTACAACAACTAGCTACAACAACAACTAGCCACAGCAACAACTAGCCACAACAACTAGCCACAACAACTAGCAACAACAACAACTAGCCACAACAACAACTATCCACAACAACAACTATCCACAACCACAACAACTAGCCACAACAACAACTAGCCACAACAACAACTAGCCACAACAACAAATAGCCACAACAACTAGCCACAACAACAACTAGTCAGACAAGAACAGCAACTAGCCGCAACAACTATCCACACAACCACAACAACTAGTCACAACAACAACAACTAGCCACAACAACAACTAGCCACAACAACAACTAGCCACAACAACTATCCACACAACCACAACAACAACAACTAGCCAGACAAGAACAGCAACTAGCCACAACAACAACTAGCCAGACAAGAACAACAACTAGCCACAACAACAACTAGCCAGACAACAACAACAACTAGCCACAACAACAACTAGCCACAACAACAACTAGCTACAACAACAACTAGCCACAACAACAACAACTAGCCACAACAACAACTAGCTACAACAACAACTAGCTACAACAACTAGCCACAACAACTAGCTACAACAACAACTAGCCACAAAAACAACTAGCCACAACAACTAGCCACAACAACTAGCAACAACAACAACTAGCCACAACAACAACTAGCCACAACAACAACTAGTCACAACAACAACTATCTAAAACAACTAACTACAACTAGCAACAGCTATCTACAACAACTAGCTACAACAACAACTAGCCACAACAACTAGCTACAACAACAACTAGCCACAACAACAACTAGCCACAACAACAACTAGCTACAACAACAACTAGCCACAGCAACAACTAGCCACAACAACAACTAGCTACAACAACTAGCCACAACAACAACCAGCCACAACAACTAGCCACAACAACAACAGCTAGCCACAACAACAACTAGCCAACTATCCACAACAACCACAACAACTAGCCACAACAAGAACTAGCCAGACAAGAACAGCAACTAGCCACAACAACAACTAGCCACAACAACAACCAGCCACAACAACTAGCCACAACAACAGCTAGCCACAACAACAACAACTAGCCACAACAACAACTATCCACAACAACTATCCACAACCACAACAACTATCCACAACAACAACTAGCCACAACAACAAATAGCCACAACTAGCCACAACAACAACTAGTCAGACAAGAACAGCAACTAGCCACAACAACAACTATCCACACAACCACAACAACTAGCCACAACAACAACAACTAGCCACAACAACTAGCCACAACAACAACTAACCACAACAACTATCCACACAACCACAACAACAACTAGCCACAACAACTAGCCAGACAAGAACAGCAACTAGCCAGACAAGAACAACAACTAGCCACAACAACAACTAGCCAGACAACAACAACTAGCCACAACAACAACTAGCCACAACAACAACAACTAGCCACAACAACAACTAGCCACAACAACAACTAGCCAGACAACAACAACAACTAGCCAGACAAGAACAGCAACTAGCCACAACAACAACTAGCCAGACAAGAACAACAACTAGCCACAACAACAACTAGCCAGACAAGAACAACAACTAGCCACAACAACAACTAGCCAGACAACAACAACAACTAGCCACAACAACAACAACTAGCCACAACAACAACTATGCACAACAACAACTAGCCAGACAACAACAACAACTAGCCACAACAACAACTAGCCAGACAACAACAACAACTAGCCACAACAACAACTAGCCAGACAACAACAACAACTAGCCAGACAACAACAACAACTAGCCACAACAACAACTAGCCACAACAACAACTAGCCACAACAACAACTAGCCACAACAACAACTAGCCACAACAACAACTAGCCACAACAACTAGCCACAACAACAACTAGCCACAACAATAACCAGCCACAACAACTAGCCACAACAACAACAACTAGCCACAACAACAACTAGCCACAACAACAACCAGCCACAACAACTAGCCACAACAACAGCAACTAGCCACAACAACAACTAGCCACAACAACAACTAGCCACAACAACAACTAGCCACAACAACAACTAGCCACAACAACAACTAGCCACAACAACAACTAGCCACAACAACAACTAGCCACAACAACAACTAGCCACAACAACAACTAGCCACAACAACAACTAGCCAGACAACAACAAGAACTAGCCACAACAACTAGCCACAACAACAACTAGCCACAACAACTAGCCAGACAATAACAACAACTAGCCACAACAACAACTAGCCAGACAACAACAACAACTAGCCACAACAACTAGCCACAACAACAACTAGCCACAACAACAACTAGCCAGACAACAACAACTAGCCACAACAACAACTAGCCACAACAACAACAACTAGCCACAACAAGAGATGTTACTAACCTATATATTTTAGCTAAGTTAATGTTCGTGGATAAGTTTCAGCGACACGCCCAGGTAACCTTCCCTCTTAACTTGCACTTAAACTGGTTGTCTGAACGAATTTTTCTCATCCTCCAAGGTTTTGGTTTTATCTTGAGAACATCTCAGTCGATCGTATTGAAATTTTAAACCCAGGTGTACTATAACTTGGGAAAGCATCATGCAAATATTGCATGTGCACGTGACCTCTGAGCAACCTAATGTAAACCATTTCTGGACTTGGTTTCCCTGCGATAACCTGAGAAAGTCTCGTCTGATTGGCTTCAAACCTTCAACACATGGGGCTCACATTATTACTGTAGTGTGTAGGTGACAGGTTTGTAGATGAATGGTTCAGAGAACCGACATGTTGATAAATTAGACACATGTGTCTAATTTATCAACATGTCGGTTCTCTGAACCATTCATCTACAAACCTGTCAGACACTGCAACTTCTTGGGATCTTAATACTTGGGAATTCTTCGCTTGCCTAATTCTTGGGCACGACCTACTTCAACATTGAACAAATGTTACACGACCTATGACTGCTTCAACTCTCCTGCCAACGGTTTATAAGCTCCTTCTCAGCACGTATGCCGTATTCTATTCAAGATTGATGGACTGACCACATCGACTCAAGGTTGAGGGACTGATTACCTCATTCTCCTCCTGTTCTTCAAGATTCTCCTTTGTATGGACTGATGAAGCCACTGTGTGGCGAAACGTTTCCTCAATAAAGATACCCAAGAGTTGCACGTGTAGGTGACAGTTTGACAGTTTTATCTGTGACATTATAGCAAACAAACCACGGTACGGGTGGGGTTAGAACCCATGGCAAGTGAGTGGTAAAACTCCAGGTCAGTGTGTAAGCCACTGGGCCACCTGGTTATAATATAATTCATCCAACTAGGTATATTTATACACTGTAAGGAGGTTAGCATGGGCCATCACTGTGACCACAAATGTAAGTCGTGACATTATTTTTTGTGAAATTCCATTAGCTTGCCTGACGTGAGCGGCTTCTTCTTGCGAGTGCTTGACGCATCTTACCAGCGATCACTCTGCTTCTTGCGAGTGCTTGACGCATCTTACCAGCGATCACTCTGCTTCTTGCGAGTGCTTGACGCATCTTACCAGCGATCACTCTGCTTCTTGCGAGTGCTTGACGCATCTTACCAGCGATCACTCTGCTTCTTGCGAGTGCTTGACGCATCTTACCAGCGATCACTCTGCTTCTTGCGAGTGCTTGACGCATCTTACCAGCGATCACTCTGCTTCTTGCGAGTGCTTGACGCATCTTACCAGCGATCACTCTGCTTCTTGCGAGTGCTTGACGCATCTTACCAGCGATCACTCTGCTTCTTGCGAGTGCTTGACGCATCTTACCAGCGATCACTCTGCTTCTTGCGAGTGCTTGACGCATCTTACCAGCGATCACTCTGCTACCAGCGATCACTCTGCTTCTTGCGAGTGTTTGACGCATCTTACCAGCGATCACTCTGCTTCTTGCGAGTGCTTGACGCATCTTACCAGCGATCACTCTGCTTCTTGCGAGTGCTTGACGCATCTTACCAGCGATCACTCTGCTTCTTGCGAGTGCTTGACGCATCTTACCAGCGATCACTCTGCTTCTTGCGAGTGCTTGACGCATCTTACCAGCGATCACTCTGCTTCTTACGAGTGCTTGACGCATCTTACCAGCGATCACTCTGCTTCTTGCGAGTGCTTGACGCATCTTACCAGCGATCACTCTGCTTCTTACGAGTGCTTGACGCATCTTACCAGCGATCACTCTGCTTCTTGCGAGTGCTTGACGCATCTTACCAGCGATCACTCTGTAAGCTGACGTTACGTACGCACAAAATTTCTGAATATATCATAGTTAAAAGCTTTTGCAATCTTTGGAATCTGTGCAATAACTAAGCAATGAATGTTTTGGTCGGCTTCAAACCTCTAACACTGGTGCAATTTGCTCAATGGAAGATACGTGAAATAAATGTTAATTTTAATGAACATTTGTGATACTGATCTATATTCATTAAATGGAGAAAGCTTCTTCTGCTCGGTTTTAAACATCCAACGTTAATGTATTTTACTTACAGAACGAATATTCTGTTAGTGGGGTCTGTAGCCTCTAGTTTCCGAATTGTATTAAAATATTTGGAATATCATATTTATGTTTATGGATCACTAAAATATTAGGTAATAAGGCTAACAAATGTATTATTGTTTTTCAAACATTTAAGGTCTCTCCTGTTGTCAAGTTTCAAACATTTAAGGTCTCTCCTGTTGTCAAGTTTCAAACATTTAAGGTCTCTCCTGTTGTCAAGTTTCAAACATTTAAGGTCTCTCCTGTTGTCAAGTTTCAAACATTTAAGGTCTCTCCTGTTGTAAAGTTTCAAACATTTAAGGTCTCTCCAGTTGTAAAGTTTCAAACATTTAAGGTCTCTCCAGTTGTAAAGTTTCAAACATTTAAGGTCTCTCCAGTTGTAAAGTTTCAGACATTTAAGGTCTCTCCAGTTGTAAAGTTTCAAACATTTAAGGTCTCTCCAGTTGTAAAGTTTCAGACATTTAAGGTCTCTCCAGTTGTAAAGTTTCAGACATTTAAGGTCTCTCCAGTTGTAAAGTTTCAAACATTTAAGGTCTCTCCAGTTGTAAAGTTTCAGACATTTAAGGTCTCTCCAGTTGTAAAGTTTCAAACATTTAAGGTCTCTCCAGTTGTAAAGTTTCAGACATTTAAGGTCTCTCCTGTTGTAAAGTTTCAGGTATTAATTTTTGCTTCACACTGACGACAACCATTAAGAAAGACGCTGAATTTACGTTGTTTACATTGCTATTGTTTGCTATGAGTTATACTAGGATAACTTGTGTGAGTTTCACTACGATCAATGTATTGGTTTCTGTGATGTAACTGGAGAACCATCCTCTGTTATAACCAGTGTCACATACACACACCTGACGACACTGGAGGACAGGAGGGTCAGGGGAGACATGATAACGATATACAAAATACTGCGTGGAATAGACAAGGTGGACAGAGACAGGATGTTCCAGAGATTGGACACAAACAAGGGGTCACAACTGGAAACTGAAGACTCAGATGAGTCAGAGGGATATTAAGAAGTATTTCTTCAGCCACAGAGTTCTTAGGAAGTGGAATAGTCTGGCAAGCGATGTAGTGGAGGCAGGAACCATGCATAGTTTTAAGACGAGGTATGATAAAGCTCATGGAGTAGGAAGAGGGAGGGCCCATTAGCGGTCAGTGAAGAGGCGGGGCCAGGAGCTGAGTGCTTACCACTACAACCACAATTAGGAGAGTACACACACACACACACACACACACACACACACACACACACACACACACACACACACACACACACATACACACACACACACACACACACACACACACACATATACACAGGTCTAAACTATAGACCTGTGTCATTGACGTGTATAGTATGCAAAATTATGGAGAAGATTATCAGGAGGAGAGTGGTGGAGCACCTGGAACGGAACAGGAGTATAAATGCCAACCAGCACGGATTCACGGAAGGCAAATCCTGTGTCACAAACCTTCTGGAGTTTTATGATAAAATAACAGAAGTAAGACAAGAGAGAGAGGGGTGGGTTGATTGCATCTTCTTGGACTGCAAGAAGGCCTTTGACACAGTTCCTCACAAGAGATTAGTGCAGAAGCTAGAGCATCAGGCGCATATAACAGGAAGGGCACTGCAATGGATCAGAGAATACCTGACAGGGAGGCAACAACGAGTCATGGTACGTAATGATGTATCACAGTGGGCACCTGTGACGAGCGGGGTCCCACAGGGGTCGGTCCTAGGACCAGTGCTATTTTTGGTATATGTGAACGACATGACGGAAGGGTTAGACTCAGAAGTGTCCCTGTTTGCAGATGATGTGAAGTTAATGAGGAGAATTAAATCTGATGAGGACCAGGCAGGACTTCAAAGAGACCTGGACAGACTGGACACCTGGTCCAGCAAATGGCTTCTCGAATTTAATCCTGCCAAATGCAAAGTCATGAAGATAGGGGAAGGGCACAGAAGACCACAGACAGAGTATAGGCTAGGTGGCCAAAGACTGCAAACCTCACTCAAGGAGAAAGATCTTGGGGTGAGTATAACACCGAGCATGTCTCCGGAAGCACACATCAATCAGATAACTGCTGCAGCATATGGGCGCCTGGCAAACCTGAGAACAGCATTCCGATACCTTAGTAAGGAATCATTCAAGACACTGTACACCGTGTATGTCAGGCCCATACTGGAGTATGCAGCACCTATTTGGAACCCGCACTTGATAAAGCACGTCAAGAAACTAGAGAAAGTACAAAGGTTTGCGACAAGGTTAGTTCCAGAGCTAAGGGGAATGTCCTATGAAGAAAGATTAAGGGAAATCGGCCTGACGACACTGGAGGACAGGAGGGTCAGGGGAGACATGATAACGACATATAAAATACTGCGTGGAATAGACAAGGTGGACAAAGACAGGATGTTCCAGGGAGGGGACACAGAAACAAGAGGCCACAATTGGAAGTTGAAGACACAAATGAGTCAGAGAGATAGTAGGAAGTATTTCTTCAGTCATAGAGTTGTAAGGCAGTGGAATAGCCTAGAAAATGACGTAGTGGAGGCAGGAACCATACACAGTTTTAAGACGAGGTTTGATAAAGCTCATGGAGCGGGGAGAGAGAGGGCCTAGTAGCAACCGGTGAAGAGGCGGGGCCAGGAGCTAGGACTCGACCCCTGCAACCACAAATAGGTGAGTACAAATAGGTGAGTACACACACACACACACACACACACACATACATACATATACACACACATACATACACACACACAGCCTAAACAGCCTAAGAACTAAAGAACATTTTGGGATTGACAACAGAGACTGCTACCTCAGCCACAAATAAGGGGACTGTAGGGAAAGAAGGGGCACAACTGCATGGAGAAGCTCTATCAGAGGAGACTGTAGTAAATGAAAGAGCTAAGCTTTATGTGGAGGCCCTAACAGACAACAACAGAGCCCAAGGAAAGCCGAGAAGGGAAAATGACAGGCCACTGAGCCCAAGTACATTAGCCAGTGAAACTGAAGAAAGGAAAGCTGCAGTGCAGGAAACCAAATTAAATGAGGGGATACACAGGGATACGCAGTGGGAGAATGAAAGTGTGAGGTCAGTCTTTGTGTATGGGCTCCAGGAAGATGAAGGGGAAACATATGAAGCAAGAAAACAAGGGGAAAAAAAGCAATTGAAAGCATCATGAAAGGAATAGGAGAAGACGACATGACCCAGCTGGAAAATTTTCGGAGAATAGGGGGGTTTGTAAAAAAAAAGAACCCGGCCAGTGAAAGTGACCTTCAAGGCAGAAGCAACTCGGACCAGGATCCTGCAGGAGAAAGCACGATTAAGGGACATGCCGGCATACAGGAAGGTGTATCTCGACCGCGACAGAACACAAGAAGAAAGGCAGAAACTGAGAGAGATGGTACAAAGGCGAAAGGAGGAAAGAGAGGGGATGGAGAAGACAGACAGGAGATTCCAGACCCAGGAAGAAGATCAAATACAGCCTCCCTCACAACGTCCTATAGAAGCCTCCCAACCAGGTCAACCCCAGTGCAACCAAACACTCTAAATCAAAACACCCATGCCACATCCAATGCCCCCACCCACTACATTACAAACTCCACCCCCACAGCAACAACCCATAGTTCCTTACCAGGTCTCCCACTTCCCCAACCCCAATATACCTCCCAGACCACAGTCTTAGAAAAGAAGTTGAAGGTGTGGTATACAAATGCAGATGGAATAACAAACAAGTATGAGGAGTGGCACGAAAGAATCAAAGAGACATCCCCAGACATAATAGCACTCACAGAAACAAAACTCACCAGAATAATAACAGATTCAATCTTTCCATCCGGATACCAAATCCTCAGGAAAGACAGAGGGAGGAGAGGGGGAGGAGGAGTTGCACTACTCATTAAAAACCAGTGGGATTTTGAGAAAATGGAAGGAATGGATGGCATGGGCGAAAGGGACTACTTAGTAGGAACAATCCAGTCTGAGGGACATAAGGTGATAATTGCAGTAATGTACAACCCACCACAGAACTGCAGGAGGCCAAGAGAAGAATATGATGAGAGCAACAGAGCAATGATCGACACACTAGCCGAGGTGGCCAGGAGAGCACACATGGGGGGAGCATAGTTACTAGTTATGGGTGATTTCAATCACAAGGAGATTGACTGGGAAAACCTGGAGCCCCATGGGGGTCCCGAAACATGGAGAGCCAAGATGATGGATGTGGTACTGGAAAACCTCATGCATCAACATGTTAGAGACACTACCAGAGAGAGAGGAGAGGATGAACCAGCAAGGCTGGACCTTGTATTCACCATGAGTAGTTCGGACATCGAGGGTATCATGTATGAAAGGCCCCTGGGAGCTAGTGATCATGTGGTTCTGTGCTTCGACTACATAGTTGAGCTCCAAGTGGAGAGAGTAGCAGGAATAGGCTGGGAAAAACCAAACTACAAAAGGGGGAACTACTCAGGCATGAGGAACTTCCTTCAAGACATTCAGTGGGAGAGGGAACTGACAGGAAAACCAATACAAGAAATGATGGACTATGTAGCAACAAAATGCAAGGAGGCAGAGGAGAGGTTTATTCCCAAGGGAAACAGAAATAATGGGAAGAACAGAACGAGTCCTTGGTTCACCCAAAGGTGTAGGGAGGCAAAAACTAGGTGTACTAGAGAATGGAAAAGGTACAGAAGACAGAGAACTCAGGAAAATAAAGAAATCAGCCGAAGAGCCAGAAACGAATATGCACAGATAAGAAGGGAGGCTCAGAGACAATATGAAAATGACATAGCATCAAAAGTCAAGACTGACCCGAAGCTGTTGTACAGCCACATCAGGAGGAAAACAACAGTCAAGGACCAGGTAATCAGACTGAGGAAGGGTGATGGGGAATTCACAAGAAACGACCGAGAGGTATGTCAGGAGCTCAACACAAGATTTAAAGAGGTATTTACAGTGGAAAGCAGTAGGACTCCAGGAAATCAGAACATGGGGGCACACCAGCAAGTGCTGGATGAGGTACATATAACCAAGGAGGAGGTGAAGAAGCTGCTATGCGAACTTGACACCTCAAAGGCGGTGGGACCAGACAACATCTCTCCATGGGTCCTTAAAGAGGGAGCAGAGATATTGTGTGAGCCATTAACAAGGATCTTCAACACATCATTTGAAACTGGGCAACTCCCTGAGGTATTGAAAATGGCAAATGTAGTCCCAATTTTTAAAAAGGGAGACAGACATGAGGCACTAAACTACAGACCTGTATCACTAACGTGTATAGTATGCAAGGTCATGGAGAAGATCATCAGGAGGAGAGTGGTGGGGCACCTGGAAAGAAACAAGTGTATAATTGACAACCAGCACGGTTTCAGGTAAGGAAAATCCTGTGTCACAAACCTACTAGAGTTTTATGACAAGGTGACAGAAGTAAGACAGGAGAGAGAAGGGTGGATCGACTGCATATTTTTGGACTGCAAGAAGGCCTTCGACACAGTTCCTCACAAGAGGTTACTGCAAAAGCTAGAGGATCAGGCACACATAACAGGAAAGGCACTGCAATGGATCAGAGAATACCTGACAGGGAGGCAACAACGAGTCATGGTACGCGACGAGGTGTCAGAGTGGGCGCCTGTGACAAGCGGGGTTCCACAGGGGTCAGTCCTAGGACCTGTGCTGTTCTTGGTATATGTGAATGACATAACGGAAGGGATAGACTCAGAAGTGTCCTTGTTTGCAGATGATGCGAAGTTAATGAGAAGAATCAAATCGGATGAGGATCAGGCAGGACTACAAAGAGACCTGGACAGGCTACAAGCCTGGTCCAGCAACTGGCTCCTTGAATTTAACCCTGCCAAATGAAAAGTCATGAAGATTGGGGAAGGGCAAAGAAGACCGCAGACACAATATAGTTTAGATGGCCAAAGACTGCAAACCTCACTCAAGGAAAAAGATCTGGGGGTGAGCATAACACCGAGCATATCTCCTGAGGCGCACATCAATCAGATAACTGCTGCAGCATACGGGCGCCTGGCAAACCTACGGATAGCTTTCCGATACCTCAGTAAGGATTCGTTTAAGACTCTGTATACCATTTACGTCAGGCCCATACTGGAGTATGCAGCACCAGTTTGGAATCCACACCTAGTCAAGCACGTCAAGAAATTAGAGAAAGTGCAAAGGTTTGCAACAAGACTAGTCCCAGAGCTACGGGGATTGTCCTACGAAGAAAAGTTGAGGGAAATCGGCCTGACGACACTGGAGGACAGGAGGGTCAGGGGAGACATGATAACGACATATAAAATACTGTGCAGAATAGACAAGGTGGACAAAGACGGGATGTTTCAGAGAAGGGACACAGACACAAGAGGTCACAATTGGAAGTTGAAGACTCAGATGAATCAAAGGGATGTTAGGAAGTATTTCTTCAGTCATAGAGTAGTCAGGCCGTGGAATAGCCTAGAAAGTGACGTAGTGGAGGCGGGAACCATACATAGTTTTAAGGCGAGGTATGATAGAGCTCATGGGGCAGGGAGAGAGAGAGGACCTAGTAGCAATCAGCGAAGAGGCGGGGCCAGGAGCTGTGACTCGACCCCTGCAACCACAAATAGGTGAGTACACACATACACACACACACACATGCACACACACACACACACACACACACACACACACACACACACACACACACACCCATACACACACACATACACACACACACATGCGCACACACACACACACACATACACACAAGGCTAGTCCCAGAGCTCAAGGGAATGTCGTACGAGGAAAGGTTAAGGGAAATCGGACTGACGACACTGGAGGACAGAAGGGTCAGGGGAGACATGATAACGACATACAAGATACTGCGGGGAATAGACAAGGTGGACAGAGATAGGATGTTCCAGAGAGGGGACACCGGAAGCTGAAGACTCAGACGAGTCACAGGGACGTTAGGAAGTATTTCTTCAGTCATAGAGTTGTCAGCAAGTGGAATAGCCTAGCAAGTGAAGTAGTGGAGGCAGGAACCATACATAGTTTTAAGAAGAGGTATGACAAAGCTCAGGAAGCAGAGAGAGAGAGGACCCAGTAGCGATCAGTGAAGAGGCGGGGCCAGGAGCTGAGTCTCGACCCCTGCAACCACAATTAGGTGAGTACAATTAGGTGAGTACACACACATACACACACACATACACACACGCACATGCACACACACACACACACACATACACACACACACACACACACACACACACACACACACACACACACACACACACACACACACACACACACACACACACACACACATATACACACACACACAAGAGATTGGTGCAAAAACTGGAGGACCAAGGAGGGATAACAGGGAAGGCACTACAATGGATCACGGAATACTTGTCAGGAAGACAGCAGCGAGTCATGGTACGTGGCGAGGTGTCAGAGTGGGCACCTGTGACCAGCGGGGTCCCACAGGGGTCAGTCCTAGGACCAGTGCTGTTTCTGGTATTTGTGAACATGACGGAAGGAATAGACTCTGAGGTGTCCCTGTTTGCAGATTACGTGAAGTTGATGAGGAGAATTCACTCGATCGAAGACCAGGCAGAACTACAAAGGGATCTGGACTACAAAGGGACCTGGTCCAGCAATTGGCTCCTGGAGTTCAATCCCACCAAGTGCAAAGTCATGAAGATTGGGGAAGGGCAAAGAAGACTGCAGACGGAGTACATTCTAGGGGGCCAGAGACTACAAACCTCACTCAAGGAAAAAGATCTTGGGGTGAGTATAACACCAGGCACATCTCCTGAAGCGCACATCAACCAAATAACTGCTGCAGCATATGGGCGCCTAGCAAACCTCAAAACAGCATTCCGACATCTTAATAAGGAATCATTCAGGACCCTGTACACCGTGTACGTTAGGCCCATATTGGAGTATGCGGCACCAGTTTGGAACCCACACCTAGCCAAGCACGTAAAGAAACTAGAGAAAGTGCAAAGGTTTGCAACAAGACTAGTCCCAGAGCTAAGAGGTATGTCCTACGAGGAGAGGTTAAGGGAAATCAACCTGACGACACTGGAGGACAGGAGAGATAGGGGGGACATGATAACGACATACAAAATACTGAGAGGAATTGACAAGGTGGACAAAGACAGGATGTTCCAGAGATTGGACACAGTAACAAGGGGACACAGTTGGAAGCTGAAGACACAGATGAATCACAGGGATGTTAGGAAGTATTTCTTCAGCCACAGAGTAGTCAGTAAGTGGAATAGTTTGAGAAGCGATGTAGTGGAGGCAGGATCCATACATAGCTTTAAGCAGAGGTAGGATAAAGCTCACGGCTCAGGGAGAGTGACCTAGTAGCGATCAGTGAAGAGGCGGGGCCAGGAGCTCGGACTCGACCCCCGCAACCTCAACTAGGTGAGTACAACTAGGTGAGTACACACACACACACACACACATACACACACACATACACACACACACACACCCATACACACACACACACACATACACACACACACGTAGCGATCAGTGAAGAGGCGGGGCCAGGAGCTCGGACTCGACCCCCGCAACCTCAGCTAGGTGAGTACATACACACACACACACACACACACACACACATACACACACACATACACACACACAAACATACACACACATACACACACACACATACACACACATACACACAAAATCATGGAGAAGATTATCAGGAGAAGAGTGGTGGAACACCTAGAAAGGAACGATCTCATCAACAGCAGCCAACACTGTTTAACTCTCACAGCTCTACGGGAACCATCCGCCAAGTACCTAACACACTGGGTTCAGCTCTAGTCTGCTTGTTAGTTACCATTTTTGTCAGTGTGTGTGTGTGTGACCTCGCCTAACTGTGGCTGCAAGGGTCAAGTCACAGCTCCTGGCCCCGCCTCTTTACTGAGTGTGTGTGTGAGCACAGGTCACACTTACAACTGGAATAAATATTTCGTTCAGATAAACACAAACTCCCAAGAGAGTCCCTCACCTAATTCTTTCTTCTTCTTTATTCTTTCTCTTCTTCCTCTTCTTTCCAGTTTCTTTCCTCCCATTTTATTAAAAAATCTCATTCTTCTTTCTTCCGTATCTCCCTCCCTCCCTCCCTCCCCCTCCCTCCCCCCCCTCCCTCCCTCCCCCCTCCCTCCCTTCCCCCTCCTTCCCCCTCCCTCCCTCCCTTCCCCCCTCCTCCCCCCTCCCTCCCTCCCCCCCCTCCCTCCCTCCCTTCCCCCCTCCTTCCCCCCCTCCCTCCCTCCCTCCCTCCCCCCTCCCTCCCCGGGGTCTATCAGTTAACTACTTGTTATCTTACGATATCACTTAAAGGTTATTAATATCATAACTAATTGCTCTTAATTACCCACTTGTCACACTCTTGTTAACACTTTCTTACAACCTTCATTAACAACAATACAACCACCTACTAATAAAAATTAATAATAATAATAATGATAATAATAATAATAATATTATTATTATTATTATTATTATTATTATTATTATTATTATTATTATTGAGTAAAAACAATAATTATACGTTAATATATATTTCACACAAAGTGTGTGGGGGTAGTGTTGGAAGGAGGGGGCAGGGGGAGGGGGGGCGTGGGCTGGTGTTGGGAGGGGATGCGGCTACACAACTAACCACAGCAACATCCTCTCACAGCAGCTGCGGCGCCGATAGTGGTGGTATTGGTGGTGGTGGTGGTTGTCACAACCATATTAAGGGACAACACCAGCCTATGTAGGTCACCTCTTGCATGATTATTAAGCGTCACCTTCTGAAAAATCCCCCTACCCCCCTACACACACACACACACACACACACACACACACACACACACAACAGGATATCAGTGATAAGGAAACAGAGGAAGTGTAGGTTTTCGTTGCTAATCAGAAAGCAGTGAAGTTTGGGGGGGAGGGAGGGGGAGTGTGTTAGACATAGGAGAAGCAACTACACAGTGGGATCACTTAAGACTGGGAGACCCAAAGTAGTAGATGCAGTAATAACTGTCAACAGTGTTACAATACTCTACCCGTCACCTAACAGTATGATACCAAGACAGTTTTATAAAAACAATAAAACAATGGTTAAGATCATAGCAGAAGCTAGGAGTGAGCATGGGACATAGCAAGGCTACTTGTCATGGGTGATTTAGGCCGCAAATAGATTGGGAGAACTGGCTCTGGTGGCCTGGTGGCTAGAGCTCTCGCTTCACACGGCGAGGGTCTGGGTTTGATTCTCAGAGAGGGTAGACACACTGGGCGTGTTTCTTTACACTTGTTGTCTATGTTCACCATCAGTAAAATGGGTATCTGGGTGTTAGTCGACTGGTGTGGGTCGCATCCTGGGACACTTACCTAATGTGCCTGAAATGCTTAACATAACAAGTGGCTTTCTATATACTAGTATGTCATTGATGTCAGCTAGGACTGTATACCTTGTACATGTACTTGTAGTAAATAAAGATATTATTATTATTATTATTATTATTATTATTATTATTATTATTATGGGGGACCGGAAACTTGGAATACTAGGTTGATGAGATAGGTGATAAGAGATAAATTAATGAGTCTGCATGTTAAATATACATCAAGAGAGAGAGAGAGAGAGAGAGAGAGAGAGAGAGAGAGAGAGAGAGAGAGAGGAGGAGGAGATGGGCCAGTAGTGTTGAATCTAGTATTCACTGGAAGTTCATCTAACATAAGTGAGATAGAATATAAAAGACCCTTGAGTGCTAGCTTGGAGTACCTTATGGAACTAAACATAGACGGAAGAACAGCAAGTGGAGCGCATGAGAATCCAGACTTTGAAGAGGAAACTTTGAAGGGATGAGAGGAATTCCTGAATGCAGAGAATTGGGAAAGGAAACTGGAAGGGAAATTAGCAATGGAGATGATGGAATGACTTCCTACCTGGAAGCAGTGGAAATATGTATACCCAACAAAAGAATAGGAAACAGCAAAGACAAAGAGAGCTCTTGGTTCAACCGGACACAGAAAGAGGCAAATAATGAAGTATAAGAACATTGGAGAACTTTAGAAAAATGAGGACAGAGAGGTGATTAGATCAGCAAGAAATGAATAAACAAGGGTGAGGAGAGAAGCTGATCAACAATTTGAGAATGATATAACAGTCAGGATCAAGTCCGAACTCAAAATGCTTCACAGTCACATCGGAAGAAAGATGACAATGAAAAACTAGGTAATTTGACGAAAGAAGGAAGGAGGAGAGCTCACGAAAAATGACAAGGAAATGTCTGGTGTACTAATAAAATGATAAAAAAGAGGTATTCTCAGTGGAAACAGGAGCACTGCCAGAAAGTTTAGGGAAGAGAGTCCACGTTAAGGTACTGGACCCCATTCACACATTAAAGTACTGGACCCCATTCACATATTAAAGTACTGGACCCCATTCACACATTAAGGTACTGGACCCCATTCACACATTAAGGTACTGGACCCCATTCACACATTAAGGTACTGGACCCCATTCACACATTAAGGTACTGGACACCATTCACACATTAAAGTACTGGACCCCATTCACATATTAAAGTACTGGACCCCATTCACACATTAAGGTACTGGACCCCATTCACACATTAAAGTACTGGACCCCATTCACACATTAAAGTACTGGACCCCATTCACACATTAAGGTACTGGACCCCATTCACACATTAAGGTACTGGACCCCATTCACACATTAAGGTACTGGACCCCATTCACACATTAAAGTACTGGACCCCATTCACACATTAAGGTACTGGATCCCATTCACACATTAAGGTACTGGACCCCATTCACACATTAAGGTACTGGACCCCATTCACACATTAAGGTACTGGACCCCATTCACACATTAAGGTACTGGACCCCATTCACACATTAAGGTACTGGACCCCATTCACACATTAAGGTACTGGACCCCATTCACACATTAAGGTACTGGACCCCATTCACACATTAAGGTACTGGACCCCATTCACACATTAAGGTACTGGATCCCATTCACACATTAAGGTACTGGACCCCATTCACACATTAAGGTACTGGATCCCATTCACACATTAAAGTACTGGACCCCATTCACACATTAAGGTACTGGACCCCATTCACACATTAAGGTACTGGACCCCATTCACACATTAAGGTACTGGATCCCATTCACACATTAAGGTACTGGATCCCATTCACACATTAAGGTACTGGACCCCATTCACACATTAAAGTACTGGACCCCATTCACACATTAAGGTACTGGACCCCATTCACACATTAAAGTACTGGACCCCATTCACACATTAAGGTACTGGATCCCATTCACACATTAAAGTACTGGACCCCATTCACACATTAAGGTACTGGATCCCATTCACACATTAAAGTACTGGACATCATTCACACATTAAGGTACTGGACCCCATTCACACATTAAGGTACTGGACCCCATTAACACATTAAGGTACTGGATCCCATTCACACATTAAAGTACTGGACCCCATTCACACATTAAGGTACTGGACCTCATTCACACATTAAGGTACTGGACATCATTCACACATTAAAGTACTGGACCCCATTCACACATTAAGGTACTGGATCCCATTCACACATTAAAGTACTGGACCCCATTCACACATTAAGGTACTGGATCCCATTCACACATTAAGGTACTGGACATCATTCACACATTAAAGTACTGGACCCCATTCACACATTAAGGTACTGGATCCCATTCACACATTAAGGTACTGGACATCATTCACACATTAAAGTACTGGACCCCATTCACACATTAAGGTACTGGACCTCATTCACACATTAAGGTACTGGATCCCATTCACACATTAAAGTACTGGACCCCATTCACACATTAAGGTACTGGATCCCATTCACATATTAAAGTACTGGACCCCATTAACACATTAAGGTACTGGATCCCATTCACACATTAAAGTACTGGACCCCATTCACATATTAAAGTACTGGACCCCATTCACACATTAAGGTACTGGATCCCATTCACACATTAAAGTACTGGACCCCATTCACACATTAAGGTACTGGACCCCATTAACACATTAAGGTACTGGATCCCATTCACACATTAAAGTACTGGACCCCATTCACACATTAAGGTACTGGACCCCATTCACACATTAAGGTACTGGACCCCATTCACACATTAAGGTACTGGACCCACATTCACACATTAAGGTACTGGACCCACATTCACACATTAAGGTACTGGACCCACATTCACACATTAAGGTACTGGACCCACATTCACACATTAAGGTACTGGACATCATTCACACATTAAGGTACTGGACCCACATTCACACATTAAGGTACTGGACCCACATTCACACATTAAGGTACTGGACCCACATTCACACATTAAGGTACTGGACACATTCATTAAGGTACTGGACCCACATTCACACATTAAGGTACTGGACCCACATTCACACATAAAGGTACTGGACCCACATTAACATTAAGGTACTGGATTCACACATTAAGGTACTGGATTCACACATTAAGGTACTGGACCCACATTCATTAAGGTACTGGACATCATTCACACATTAAGGTACTGGACCTCATTCACACATTAAGGTACTGGATCTCATTCACACATTAAGGTACTGGACCTCATTCACACATTAAGGTACTGGACATCATTCACACATTAAAGTACTGGACATCATTCACACATTAAAGTACTGGACCCCATTCACACATTAAGGTACTGGACATCATTCACACATTAAGGTACTGGACATCATTCACACATTAAGGTACTGGACCTCATTCACACATTAAGGTACTGGACCCACATTCACACATTAAGGTACTGGACCCACAGTCACAAAACAAGGGAAGAGGTAAAAGAAGTTTTGAAGGAGCAATATACGTCAAAGGCAACATGACCTGACAAAGTATCACCATGGGTTCTTCAAGAGACCAGGATCATTACCCAAAACACAGGCTAAGACCTACAATAATTCAGTAGAAACGGGACAGTTGCCAGAAAACAGTGAATGTAGTCCCTATATATAAGAAAAAGAAAGACAGGAAACAGTGAAGTACAGACCAGTTTCACTGACATACCTTGCAAGGAAATACAGATATCAGAGTGGAGCAGCACTTGGAGAGAAGTGCTTACATTATCAATATGTATCACGTGTTCACAGATGGCAAATAGCGTTTTACCAATCTGCTGGAACTCTGTTACAAAGTAACTGATGCAAGATACCAGTAAGGGAGGGTTGGGTGGACTGCATTTTCTTATATTTCAAGAAGGCATTTGATACTGTACTCCCACAAGAGACTGGGGGGGGGGGAACTTGAGGTGCAGAGAGGAATAACAGGGAACGTATTCAGGTGGGAAAGAAGCAAAGAATAATTGTTCGGGAAGAGATGTCAGAATGGAGAGGAGTAAGAAGTGTAGTTCCACAGGGATTAGTATTAGGACCACTATTGTTTCTGGTTTATGTGACCAACATAACAACCAGAATTGGTTCCAGTGTTCTTCCTCTTTGCTGATGATGTAAAACTAACGAGAATAAAAACAAGATGACGGAGAGAGGCAGCAAATAGATCTGGGCAAACTGCACGATTGATAAAATAACCGGGTACTAAAGTTTAACCTCAGCAAATGCAAGGATATGAAGATAGGGGAAGGGATCATAAGACATGACACGGAATATAGACTCGGGGGACAGACACTGCAAACCCCACTTAAGGAGAGAGACCTTGGGGTGAGTATAGTGCCAAGCATATCACTAGAGTCCCACATCAACCGAATAACCTCTGTAGCTAATGCTCGTCTGTTAAATCTAAAAATATACTTAAGGAATCCCAGCAAAGAGTCAATCCGGGCGCTTTATACAGCATATGCTAGGCCCATCTTGGAGGACGCAGCACCAGCACGAAACCCACAAATAAGACAGCATCATAAGAAACTAGAGAAAGTGTAGAGGTATGCAACAAGAACGATTCTAGAACGATGAGGTATCAGCTACGAGGGAACATTATAGGAGACTCGATAGGGTGGCTTAAGATATACTATTCGAGCGGCGGGAATCAGGTACTCGAGGGAGGAGGGGGCACAGCAGGAGGTTAAAGAACACAGCTAACAAGCTTACTATATGCCAACCATCACAGCTAACAAACTCACTATATGCCAACCATCACAGCTAACAAGCTTACTATATGCCAACCATCACAGCTAACAAACTCACTATATGCCAACCATCACAGCTAACAAGCTTACTATATGCCAACCATCACAGCTAACAAACTCACTATATGCCAACCATCACAGCTAACAAGCTTACTATATGCCAACCATCACAGCTAACAAGCTCACTATATGCCAACCATCACAGCTAAAAAACTTACTATATGCCAACCATCACAGCTAACAAGCTCACTATATGCCAACCATCACAGCTAACAAGCTTACTATATGCCAACCATCACAGCTAACAAGCTTACTATATGCCAACCATCACAGCTAACAAGCTTACTATATGCCAACCATCACAGGTAACAAACTCACTATATGCCCACCATCACAGCTAATAAGCTTACTATATGCCAACCATCACAGCTAACAAACTCACTATATACCAAGCATCACAGCTAACAAGCTCACTATATGCCAACCATCACAGCTAACAAGCTCACTATATGCCAACCATCACAGCTAAAAAACTCACTATATGCCAACCATCACAGCTAACAAGCTCACTATATGCCAACCATCACAGCTAACAAGCTTACTATATGCCAACCATCACAGCTAACAAGCTCACTATATGCCAAGCATCACAGCTAACAAGCTTACTATATGCCAACCATCACAGCTAACAAGCTTATTATATGCCAACCATCACAGCTAACAAGCTTACTATATGCCAACCATCACAGCTAACAAGCTTACTATATGCCAACCATCACAGCGAACAAACTCACTATATGCCAACCATCACAGCTAACAAGCTTACTGTATGCCAACCATCACAGCTAACAAGCTTACTATATGCCAACCATCACAGCTAACAAGCTTACTATATGCCAACCATCACAGCTAACAAGCTCACTATATGCCAAGCATCACAGCTAACAAGCTTACTATATGCCAACCATCACAGCTAACAAGCTCACTATATGCCAACCATCACAGCTAACAAGCTTACTATATGCCAACCATCACAGTTAACAAACTCACTATATGCCAACCATCACAGCTAACAAGCTCACTATATGCCAAACATCACAGCTAACAAGCTTACTATATGCCAACCATCACAGCTAACAAGCTTACTATATGCCAACCATCACAGCTAACAAGCTTACTATATGCCAACCATCACAGCTAACAAGCTCACTATATGCCAAGCAACACAGCTAACAAGCTTACTATATGCCAACCATCACAGCTAACAAGCTCACTATATGCCAACCATCACAGCTAACAAGCTTACTATATGCCAACCATCACAGTTAACAAACTCACTATATGCCAACCATCACAGCTAACAAGCTCACTATATGCCAAACATCACAGCTAACAATCTTACTATATGCCAACCATCACAGCTAACAAGCTTACTATATGCCAACCATCACAGCTAACAAGCTTACTATATGCCAACCATCATAGCTAACAAGCTCATTATATGCCAACCATCACAGCTAACAAACTCACTATATGCCAACGATCACAGCTAACAAACTCACTATATGAAAACCATCACAGCTAACAAGCTTGCTATATGCCAACCATCACAGATAACAAGCTCACTATATGCCAACCATCACAGCTAACAAACTCACTATATGCCAACCATCACAGCTAACAAACTCACTATATGCCAACCATCACAGCTAACAAGCTCACTATATGCCAACCATCACAGCTAACAAACTCACTATATGCCAACCATCACAGCTAACAAACTCACTATATGCCAACCATCACAGCTAACAAACTCACTATATGCCAACCATCACAGCTAACAAGCTTGCTATATGCCAACCATCACAGATAACAAGCTCACTATATGCCAACCATCACAGCTAACAAACTCACTATATGCCAACCATCACAGCTAACAAACTCACTATATGCCAACCATCACAGCTAACAAGCTCACTATATGCCAACCATCACAGCTAACAAACTCACTATATGCCAACCATCACAGCTAACAAGCTCACTATATGCCAACCATCACAGCTAACAAGCTTACTATATGCCAACCATCACAGCTAACAAACTCACTATATGCCAACCATCACAGCTAACAAGCTTACTATATGCCAACCATCACAGCTAACAAGCTCACTATATGCCAACCATCACAGCTAACAAACTCACTATATGCCAACCATCACAGCTAACAAGCTCACTATATGCCAACCATCACAGCTAACAAGCTTGCTATATGCCAACCATCACAGCTAACAAGCTTACTATATGCCAACCATCACAGCTAACAAACTCACTATATGCCAACCATCACAGCTAACAAGCTCACTATATGCCAACCATCACAGCTAACAAGCTTGCTATATGCCAACCATCACAGCTAACAAGCTCACTATATGCCAACCATCACACCTAACAAACTCACTATATGCCAACCATCACAGCTAACAAGCTTACTATATGCCAACCATCACAGGTAACAAACTCACTATATGCCCACCATCACAGCTAATAAGCTTACTATATGCCAAGCATCACAGCTAACAAACTCACTATATGCCAAGCATCACAGCTAACAAGCTCACTATATGCCAACCATCACAGCTAACAAGCTCACTATATGCCAACCATCACAGCTAAAAAATTCACTATATGCCAACCATCACAGCTAACAAGCTCACTATATGCCAACCATCACAGCTAACAAGCTTACTATATGCCAACCATCACAGCTAACAAGCTCACTATATGCCAAGCATCACAGCTAACAAGCTTACTATATGCCAACCATCACAGCTAACAAGCTTATTATATGCCAACCATCACAGCTAACAAGCTTACTATATGCCAACCATCACAGCTAACAAGCTTACTATATGCCAACCATCACAGCTAACAAACTCACTATATGCCAACCATCACAGCTAACAAGCTTACTATATGCCAACCATCACAGCTAACAAGCTTACTATATGCCAACCATCACAGCTAACAAGCTTACTATATGCCAACCATCACAGCTAACAAGCTCACTATATGCCAAGCATCACAGCTAACAAGCTTACTATATGCCAACCATCACAGCTAACAAGCTCACTATATGCCAACCATCACAGCTAACAAGCTTACTATATGCCAACCATCACAGTTAACAAACTCACTATATGCCAACCATCACAGCTAACAAGCTCACTATATGCCAAACATCACAGCTAACAAGCTTACTATATGCCAACCATCACAGCTAACAAGCTTACTATATGCCAACCATCACAGCTAACAAGCTTACTATATGCCAACCATCACAGCTAACAAGCTCACTATATGCCAAGCAACACAGCTAACAAGCTTACTATATGCCAACCATCACAGCTAACAAGCTCACTATATGCCAACCATCACAGCTAACAAGCTTACTATATGCCAACCATCACAGTTAACAAACTCACTATATGCCAACCATCACAGCTAACAAGCTCACTATATGCCAAACATCACAGCTAACAATCTTACTATATGCCAACCATCACAGCTAACAAGCTTACTATATGCCAACCATCACAGCTAACAAGCTTACTATATGCCAACCATCACAGGTAACAAGCTCATTATATGCCAACCATCACAGCTAACAAACTCACTATATGCCAACGATCACAGCTAACAAACTCACTATATGAAAACCATCACAGCTAACAAGCTTGCTATATGCCAACCATCACAGATAACAAGCTCACTATATGCCAACCATCACAGCTAACAAACTCACTATATGCCAACCATCACAGCTAACAAACTCACTATATGCCAACCATCACAGCTAACAAGCTCACTATATACCAACCATCACAGCTAACAAACTCACTATATGCCAACCATCACAGCTAACAAACTCACTATATGCCAACCATCACAGCTAACAAACTCACTATATGCCAACCATCACAGCTAACAAGCTTGCTATATGCCAACCATCACAGATAACAAGCTCACTATATGCCAACCATCACAGCTAACAAACTCACTATATGCCAACCATCACAGCTAACAAACTCACTATATGCCAACCATCACAGCTAACAAGCTCACTATATGCCAACCATCACAGCTAACAAACTCACTATATGCCAACCATCACAGCTAACAAGCTCACTATATGCCAACCATCACAGCTAACAAGCTTACTATATGCCAACCATCACAGCTAACAAACTCACTATATGCCAACCATCACAGCTAACAAGCTTACTATATGCCAACCATCACAGCTAACAAGCTCACTATATGCCAACCATCACAGCTAACAAACTCACTATATGCCAACCATCACAGCTAACAAGCTCACTATATGCCAACCATCACAGCTAACAAGCTTGCTATATGCCAACCATCACAGCTAACAAGCTCACTATATGCCAACCATCACACCTAACAAACTCACTATATGCCAAGCATCACAGCTA
The DNA here is from genome assembly GCF_038502225.1 of Cherax quadricarinatus. Taxonomy (NCBI): domain Eukaryota; kingdom Metazoa; phylum Arthropoda; class Malacostraca; order Decapoda; family Parastacidae; genus Cherax; species Cherax quadricarinatus. The sequence continues at coordinate 28,214,380 of NC_091347.1, forward strand.
ACAAGCTCACTATATACCAACCATCACAGCTAACAAGCTCACTATATGCCAACCATCACAGCTAACAAGCTCACTATATGCCAACCATCACAGCTAACAAGCTTACTATATGCCAAGCATCACAGCTAACAAGCTCACTATATACCAACCATCACAGCTAACAAGCTCACTATATGCCAACCATCACAGCTAACAAGCTCACTATATGCCAACCATCACAGCTAACAAGCTTACTATATGCCAACCATCACAGCTAACAAGCTTACTATATGCCAACCATCATAGCTAACAAGCTTACTATATACCAACCATCACAGCTAACAAGCTCACTATATGCCAACCATCACAGCTAACAAGCTTACTATATGCCAACCATCACAGCTAACAAGCTTACTATATACCAACCATCACAGCTAACAAACTCACTATATGCCAACCATCACAGCTAACAAGCTTACTATATGCCAACCATCACAGCTAACAAGCTTACTATATACCAACCATCACAGCTAACAAACTCACTATATGCCAACCATCACAGCTAACAAGCTTACTATATGCCAACCATCACAACTAACAAGCTTACTCTATACCATGCATCACAGCTAACAAGCTCACTATATACCAACCATCACAGCTAACAAGCTCACTATATGCCAACCATCACAGCTAACAAGCTTACTATATGCCAACCATCACAGCTAACAAGCTTACTATATACCAACCATCACAGCTAACAAGCTCACTATATACCAACCATCACAGCTAACAAGCTCACTATATACCAACCATCACAGCTAACAAGCTCACTATATAGCAACCATCACAGCTAACAAGCTCACTATATACCAACCATCACAGCTAACAAGCTCACTATATGCCAACCATCACAGCTAACAAGCTTACTATATGCCAACCATCACAGCTAACAAGCTTACTATATACCAACCATCACAGCTAACAAGCTCACTATATACCAACCATCACAGCTAACAAGCTCACTATATACCAACCATCACAGCTAACAAGCTCACTATATAGCAACCATCACAGCTAACAAGCTCACTATATACCAACCATCACAGCTAACAAGCTCACTATATACCAACCATCAAAGCTAACAAGCTCACTATATACCAACCATCACAGCTAACAAGCTCAGTATATACCAACCATCACAGCTAACAAGCTCACTATATACCAACCATCACAGCTAACAAGCTCACTATATACCAACCATCACAGCTAACAAGCTCAGTATATACCAACCATCACAGCTAACAAGCTCACTATATACCAACCATCACAGCTAACAAGCTCACTATATGCCAACCATCACAGCTAACAAGCTCACTATATACCAACCATCACAGCTAACAAGCTCACTATATACCAACCATCACAGCTAACAAGCTCACTATATACCAACCATCACAGCTAACAAACTCTCTATATACCAACCATCACAGCTAACAAACTCACTATATACCAACCATCACAGCTAACAAACTCACTATATGCCAACCATCACAGCTAACAAGCTCACTATATGCCAACCATCACAGCTAACAAGCTTACTATATGCCAACCATCACAGCTAACAAGCTTACTATATGCCAACCATCACAGCTAACAAGCTCACTATATGCCAACCATCACAGCTAACAAGCTTACTATATGCCAACCATCACAGCTAACAAGTTTACTATATGCCAACCATCACAGCTAACAAGCTTACTATATGCCAACCATCACAGCTAACAAGCTTACTATATGCCAACCATCACAGCTAACAAGCTTACTATATGCCAACCATCACAGCTAACAAGCTCACTATATGCCAACCATCACAGCTAACAAGCTTACTATATGCCAACCATCACAGCTAACAAGCTTACTATATACCAACCATCACAGCTAACAAGCTCACTATATGCCAACCATCACAGCTAACAAGCTTACTATATGCCAACCATCACAGCTAACAAGCTTACTATATGCCAACCATCACAGCTAACAAGCTTACTATATGCCAACCATCACAGCTAACAAGCTTACTATATGCCAACCATCACAGCTAACAAGCTTACTATATGCCAACCATCACAGCTAACAAGCTTACTATATGCCAACCATCACAGCTAACAAGCTTACTATATGCCAACCATCACAGCTAACAAGCTTACTATATGCCAACCATCACAGCTAACAAGCTTACTATATGCCAACCATCACAGCTAACAAGCTCACTATATACCAACTATCAGAGTGAAGTGAAGCAGGTCACTGCAGCATCTCACTGGAGCTGTGTTCACACAACTCACAAACACTACACAACTCACAAACACTACACAACTCACAACAGTATTGACTCATGTTTGCATTAACAGAATATACAAACGGAGGAGTTTTCAAGACCACAATTTGTCTTCAGAGGTGGCATACACTGCCGCCTTTGGTGATCCGGAGTGCATACACACACACACCCACATATACGTAAAGTATACACACTGACTCAACCATACACAAGCCATACAAGTTACAATGTTGGTATAACTTATATTACAAGACGGTATCGCAAATATATTCGCCCTATAAAGACCAAACAGACACAATACCGTGACTGGACAATACACAAATAACCCGTACATAGGAGACAGAAACATACGACAATGTTTCGGTCCAACTTGGACCATTTACAGAATCACAGTTGTTCGAGTCGGGCCGAAACATCGTCGTAAGCTTCTATATACGGGTTGTGTATTTACGGCCTGTAGTTAGAGCCAGAACATTTCTGACGTCTCTTTCATGTGATTTATACCAATAAACATACATAAGTATGCATACTTGCTTAGTTGCATCTACAGCGGGTTGAGTTATAGCTCTTGGAACCCGACTTTACAATTTGGTTACCTGGTGTACTTTACTTGTCTCTGGTCAGTGTTGCGTGCCCTGGGTACGGATGTTGTATTGGGAATTGTAGTCATGTCTGACATATATAAGCAAGGTGATCAACACCATCTTCTGGAGTCTACAACACTGGAGTATCTGGTGATCTGGTGGTCTACAACACTGGAGCATCTGGTGACCTGGTGGTCTAAAACATTGGAACATCTGGTGACCTGGTCTACAACACTTGAGCATCTGGTGACCTGGTAGTCTACAATATTGGAGCATCTGGTGACCTGGTCTACAACACTAGAGCATCTGGTGACCTGGTGGTCTACAACACCGGAGCATTTGGTGACCTGGTGGTCTACAACACTGGAGCATCTGGTGACCTGGTGGTCTACAACACTGGAGCATCTGTGACCTGGTGGTCTACAACACTGGAGCACCTGGTAGTCTACAACAATGGAGCATCTGGTCTACAACACTGGAGCATCTAGTCTACAACACTGGAGCATATGGTGACCTGGGGGTCTACAACACTGGAGCATCTGTGACCTGGTGGTCTACAACACTGGAGCATCTAGTCTACAACACTGGAGCATATGGTGAACTGGTGGTCTACAACACTGGAGCATCTGTGACCTGGTGGTCTACAACACTGGAGCACCTGGTAGTCTACAACAATGGAGCATCTGGTCTACAACACTGGAGCATCTAGTCTACAACACTGGAGCACATGGTGACCTGGGGGTCTACAACACTGGAGCATCTGGTGACCTGGTGGTCTAGAACACTGAAGCATCTGGTGACCTGATCTACAACACTGGAGCATCTGGTGACCTGGTGGTCTACAACACTGGAGCATCTGGTGACCTGGTCTACAACACTGGAGCATCTGGTGACCTGGTGGTCTACACATGACAACATCTTGTGACCTGACCTATCATAGGAGAGGTGAGGTAAGGAATCATTAACCGGTTTAGTTGCTCGTTCCATTCAGACTCTGACACCATCAGTAGTGTGCATCACAACACGGGAAACACACACACACTGACACCATCAGCTAGTGTGCATCACAACACGGGAAACACACACACACTGACACCATCAGCTAGTGCGCATCACAACACGGGAAACACACACATACTAACACCATCAGCTAGTGTGCATCACAACACGGGAAACACACACACACTGACACCATCAGCTAGTGCGCATCACAACACGGGAAACACACACACACTGACACCATCAGCTAGTGCGCATCACAACACGGGAAACACACACACACTGACACCATCAGCTAGTGCGCATCACAACACGGGAAACACACACACACTGACACCATCAGCTAGTGCGCATCACAACACGGGAAACACACACACACTGACACCATCAGCTAGTGCGCATCACAACACGGGAAACACACACACACTGACACCATCAGCTAGTGCGCATCACGACGCGGGAAACATGACACATCAGCTAGTGCGCATCACAACACGGGAAACACACACACACTGACACCATCAGCTAAACACAAACACACACTGACACCATCAGCTAGTGCGCATCACAACACGCATCACAACACGGGAAACACACACACACTGACACCATCAGCTAGTGCGCATCACAACACGGGAAACACACACACACTGACACCATCAGCTAGTGCGCATCACAACACGGGAAACACACACACACTGACACCATCAGCTAGTGCGCATCACAACACGGGAAACACACACACACTGACACCATCAGCTAGTGCGCATCACAACACGGGAAACACACACACACTGACACCATCAGCTAGTGCGCATCACAACACGGGAAACACACACACACTGACACCATCAGCTAGTGTGCATCACAACACGGGAAACACACACACACTGACACCATCAGCTAGTGCGCATCACAACACGGGAAACACACACACACTGACACCATCAGCTAGTGCGCATCACAACACGGGAAACACACACACACTCAGAGGTGTAAATTTTTTACAGAATGTTTATATACTCAGACTTTACTTTGATCCGTATTTAAGGAGTTAAAGTAATTTTTGTCTGGTGGCGAAGAGGTTACCCGATGCTTTAACGATCCTCTTGTAGTCGATAAGAATTAAACCCCATTAACTAAACCACGTCACTGTGGCTTCTGGGTCTTTATTAGGCTGACTTATTTTCAGAAATTCGAGTTAAAGGAATATATATATATTTTAACACATCGGCCGCTTCCCACCAAGGCAGTTTGATACGAAATAGAAGAAACACTTTCATCATTATTCACTGCATTTCTGTATTGCCAGAGGCGTGCCTACACTACAGTTCAAAAGCTGCAACATATCTCCACTCCTTCAGAGCGCAAGAACTGTACTTCCCTCCTCCAGGACTCGAGTCCGGCTAACCGGTTTCCCCAAATCCCTTCATAAATGTTACTTTGCTGACACTCCAACAGCACGTCAAGTCACAAAAACCATTTGCTCCCACCCGTTCCTAATACGCTCACGCTGTTACTGACTTCGCTTCTTTCATTTTTGAGTGATAAATTTGACTGCTACTGCCCCACGCTTACAACACAAGGCAGTGTTGCAAGGCTGCAACACAGGTACTGCAGGTTCAGTAAATCTCTCTGTCGTATCCACTTGTTCATCCATGCACTAACATCTCCACTACAGCCTTCATAATGTACTCCATATATCCACTATCTTCACACTGAAGTGATTCTTCCTTCATTTCACTTCCACATTTAGTTTCTTCTCCGCAGTTTCCCCATCTTAACTCGGTAATTTCAAAGGAACTTTTATTAGGATAAGCCTTAATAATACAACGTGTCAGCCACAGTGGGCCCGAAAAGTCGCCTCCTCCCACACATACACGATACTGTTTACTTCGTCGGTCGAGTTAAGTACGTCTCCAAGCTGGACTTACTTAAGGGATACTATTAAGGATCCCTTAAGTGATACGGCGAAGGAGATTTCAACTTTTGTAGTTCCAAAGGAGAATAATTATTGGTGTACTGTGGCCCGCCTCGGCAGGCGAACTGTGTCAACACCTCTCGAGACCTCATCCACGAAATCGTGAAGGTGTTAGAAGAAACTCGGTGCATATTCTGATGACTTGGCTGTAGTTTCTGACAGCTGACAGGACCATATGAACACAGGAACTTGTCTGAAAGGTTCAGAAAATATCATTCAGCACCATACATGGTCAATCAGCAGCACACATGGTCATTCAGCACCACACATTATTATTCAGCACCACACATTATTATTCAGCACCACACATGGTCATTCAGCACCACACATTATTATTCAGCACCACACATGGTCATTCAGCACCACACATTATTATTCAGCACCACACATTATTATTCAGCACCACACATGGTCATTCAGCACTATACATGGTCATTCAGCACTATACATGGTCATTCAGCACCACACATGGTCATTCAGCACCACACATGGTCATTCAGCACTATACATGGTCATTCAGCACCACACATGGTCATTCAGCACCACACATGGTCAATCAGCACTACACATGGTCATTCAGCACCACACATGGTCATTCAGCACCACACATGGTCAATCAGCACTACACATGGTCATTCAGCACCACACATGGTCATTCAGCACCACACATGGTCAATCAGCACTACACATGGTCATTCAGCACCACACATGGTCATTCAGTACTACACATGGTCATTCAGCACCACACATGGTCATTCAGCACCACACATGGTCATTCAGCACCACACATGGTCATTCAGTACTACACATGGTCAATCAGCACTACACATGGTCATTCAGCACCACACATGGTCATTCAGTACTATACATGGTCATTCAGCACTATACATGGTCATTCAGTACTACACATGGTCAATCAGCACTATACATGGTCATTCAGCACCACACATGGTCAATCAGCACTACACATGGTCATTCAGCACCACACATGGTCATTCAGCACCACACATGGTCATTCAGCACCACACATGGTCATTCAGCACCACACATGGTCATTCAGCACTATACATGGTCATTCAGTACTACACATGGTCAATCAGCACTACACATGGTCATTCAGCACTATACATGGTCATTCAGTACTACACATGGTCATTCAGTACTATACATGGTCATTCAGCACTATACATGGTCATTCAGTACTATACATGGTCATTCAGTACTACACATGGTCATTCAGCACTATACATGGTCATTCAGTACTACACATGGTCATTCAGTACTATACATGGTCATTCAGCACTATACATGGTCATTCAGTACTACACATGGTCATTCAGTACTATACATGGTCATTCAGCACTATACATGGTCATTCAGTACTATACATGGTCATTCAGTACTACACATGGTCATTCAGTACTATACATGGTCATTCAGCACTATACATGGTCATTCAGTACTATACATGGTCATTCAGTACTACACATGGTCATTCAGCACTATACATGGTCATTCAGCACTACACATGGTCATTCAGCACTATACATGGTCATTCAGTACTATACATGGTCATTCAGTACTACACATGGTCATTCAGTACTATACATGGTCATTCAGTACTATACATGGTCATTCAGCACTATACATGGTCATTCAGCACTATACATGGTCATTCAGCACTATACATGGTCATTCAGCACTATACATGGTCATTCAGCACCACACATGGTCATTCAGCACTATACATGGTCATTCAGCACTATACATGGTCATTCAGCACTATACATGGTCATTCAGCACTATACATGGTCATTCAGCACTATACATGGTCATTCAGCACTATACATGGTCATTCAGTACCACACATGATTATTCAGCACTATACATGGTCATTCAGCACTATACATGGTCATTCAGTACTATACATGGTCATTCAGCACTATACATGGTCATTCAGCACCACACATGGTCAATCAGCACTACACATGGTCATTCAGCACCACACATGGTCATTCAGCACCACACATGGTCAATCAGCACTACACATGGTCATTCAGCACCACACATGGTCATTCAGTACTACACATGGTCATTCAGCACCACACATGGTCATTCAGCACCACACATGGTCATTCAGCACCACACATGGTCATTCAGCACCACACATGGTCAATCAGCACTACACATGGTCAATCAGCACTACACATGGTCATTCAGCACCACACATGGTCATTCAGCACCACACATGGTCAATCAGCACTACACATGGTCATTCAGCACCACACATGGTCATTCAGTACTACACATGGTCATTCAGCACCACACATGGTCATTCAGCACCACACATGGTCATTCAGCACCACACATGGTCATTCAGCACCACACATGGTCATTCAGTACTACACATGGTCATTCAGCACCACACATGGTCATTCAGCACCACACATGGTCATTCAGTACTACACATGGTCAATCAGCACTATACATGGTCATTCAGTACTACACATGGTCATTCAGCACCACACATGGTCATTCAGTACTATACATGGTCATTCAGTACTACACATGGTCATTCAGCACCACACATGGTCATTCAGCACCACACATGGTCATTCAGTACTATACATGGTCATTCAGTACTACACATGGTCAATCAGCACTATACATGGTCAATCAGCACTATACATGGTCATTCAGTACTATACATGGTCATTCAGTACTACACATGGTCAATCAGCACTATACATGGTCATTCAGTACTATACATGGTCATTCAGTACTATACATGGTCATTCAGTACTATACATGGTCATTCAGTACTATACATGGTCATTCAGCACTATACATGGTCATTCAGCACTATACATGGTCAATCAGCACTATACATGGTCAATCAGCACTATACATGGTCATTCAGTACTATACATGGTCATTCAGTACTATACATGGTCATTCAGTACTATACATGGTCATTCAGCACTATACATGGTCATTCAGCACTATACATGGTCATTCAGCACTATACATGGTCATTCAGCACTATACATGGTCATTCAGCACTATACATGGTCATTCAGCACTATACATGGTCATTCAGCACTATACATGGTCATTCAGCACCACAAATGGCCACTCAGCACCACAAATGGCCACTCAGCACCACAAATGGCCACTCAGCACCACAAATGGCCACTCAGCACCACAAATGGCCACTCAGCACCACAAATGGCCACTCAGCACCACAAATGGCCACTCAGCACCACAAATGGCCACTCAGCAAGGTGAGTTATCCGAGGTATCTCATCTTGTGTGGTTCCAATGAAAGTTTATTAGTGGACATAAAAGGCG